>NC_056725.1:304965922-304980922 GCF_019279795.1 Protopterus annectens | reverse complement strand
ACTAAAAGTGCAATTTGAGGAGCATGTAAAAACACTCTGAATCATAACTATGTATGGTAAATTACAAATTAAGCTACGATTTCAGCGTGTTTTACATGAAGCTCAATTACAAGTCTGCGCTATAGTTTCTCTTGCCTGTTGAAGGCACTCGGGGATAAAAGCTTGCAATTCCAGTCTTCTCATGGCACTCTTGGAGGTAAGCACAGAGGCGCCATGAGAAGGTATCTGGGGTTAATGAGTTAAATTCTTGTATGACTTTTAAACCATTACTGAAGGGGCAAAGGTACTGCTATTGATTCTAATTGGTATTTGTCTAAATATGGTTGATTTTTAACAGTTTTTTAGATCTGATGTAGAGCTAATGCTTGAAAGCACTTAACTGTGTGATAAATAAAGTTTTAACCAGTCGTAGTGGCTCCAGTGGGTTTTTGTTTTATCCTGTATGGTATATTTTACCACTGTGGACTTTTACTTCTTCCTTGGCTGCTTTGGATTTTTATTGCTTTTGCTGTTATTTCTGCTGCTTCACCTTCTGCTGTGGAAGTAGACATGGCTGTTGCTAACGCAGAATCTATTGAACTTGAATCCCGCCCAGTGACACCATATACAAGAGCATTCAAAGAAAGAGCAAAGATAACGGTAAATACGAACAATAACCTCTATTATTTGTTCAGCTGAATGCTAACGGAGAATGCAATGACCCCGATATGTGTGAGGAGGAGTGCCTCAATGAAAAAATTGTGGAACTAGAAAAAGAACTGTTTAAACTTAAACACATGCAATGGCAAAGACTTTACTTAGAAGCATGCCTCCATTTTAAAATAGTTCCAAGAGGACTGCGTGTTTTATGTATGCTTTCCCATGGGGAGGCTTGGAGGCTTACCCTGAATTATTGGCCAGATGGCAAGCCCTTAATTTATACACCAGGTTAAGTATATACAATTGTTGCTGGACTTTTGTTAACCTATTGAAAATGAACTGGTTGAAAAAATGGACACAATGCAGAATGAAATAGAAAAGAACTTGGACAATGATGTGCATTTTGCAAGGCTAGACGCTCTGTTTCATTCCCTTAATACTTATGATGAAAAACTTCAGCTTATTAAAATACAGAAGTTACAAAGAGACTATACTGATTTTTCTAAGGGCAGTGTCCTTGTTTGGCCTAGATTTAACTCTTGTACTAAAAACATGAATGAAAATGCAATTGAGGTTGAACATTTAGAAGGAATGACTCAACTAGAAGTGAAAGGACCCAGCACTTCCGGTTTGGCGGTAACAGTCCGAGAAGTTCCAGCATTTTCTAACAACACAGTGATGCAGCCATTAGCAATGACATAAGCTCACACAAAGAACTGGGAGCCAAACCAAAAGTGATGCCTTTAATTGGTTCAGGTTTTCCTACCTTTCCAGTCCCAATAAGGATGAAAAACACACAGCAGAAAGAAAGATCACCCAGCAGAGGCATGAAAAGAAGAAAACTGATGAGATAAAAGGTACCGTAGTTCATACTGATGAAAGTATTGTTTACAATCTTTCCAAATATGTTTTATCAGACTCTCAGATTACCTTATTGAACAGAGATATATATTTTATACCAGCATAAAATGCCAGAGCGCATCAAGTTTTTTCGGACTTACATTTATTTGAGAGAAAAGTTCTCCTTAAATTACTGTTTGGCCAACAGGACAATGATTGTACTGAGATACCCTTGAAGAAACCAAGTACATTTATACCACCTGCACATCCTGTTATGAATACTTTTTTGAATTTATGCACAATGGAAATTTCTGATATGTTAGCTACAAAGAATATACATGGTTATTATAATTTAGAGTGTGAAATGAAAGTGCTTAACAATCTAAAGAACAACTTTGATGTTACTATCAGACCAGCTGATAAGGGGTGGTGGAATTGTAATACTTGATAGAGGAGATTACTTACAAGACATGTTGAAAATGCTTAGAGAAAATGTTACTTATCAGAATATAACATGCAATCAAGTGAGTGATACATGTAAAATATACATTAGATGATTTATTGCAATCTAATGTTACAACTGAAGATATATATATAGGTTTGTGATAGCTGAACAACCTGTTATACCTATATTGAAAGGTTTACCTAAGATTCATAAGAAACTCCTCAAACCCCCCTATAGACCAATAGTATCTGGCCGAGGTTGGGTTACTGAGTTCCTCTCCATATGGGTGGAGAAGAAACTAAAAATAATGCTGTCTTATGTGCCAGCAGTGATAAATTACACTTCCAGTTTCTTATGATCTCTAAGTGACTCTTATGAATCTATAACTGGTCATGAAAGTTACATATTTGTGACTTTAGGTGTAAATAATTTATTTACTGTGATTCCAAATTCTTATGGAATCACAGCTGTTAAAGATTTTATTCTAGCTCATGCAACATTTGATGAAACGAAAGTTACACATATATATATATATATATATATATATATATATATATATATATATATATATGCTTTCAATAATTTATTTATGTTTTTTGATCAATGGTGTAGCCATGTGTAGCCCCTGTGGCAACACCTATGCCAACCCGATGTTGGCAAAGTGGGAGGCTACCCATGTTCTATCTAGTCCTTGTCCATGGACAGTAAGTTTAAAATATACCATCATTTTGTGGATGACATATTTATTTTATGGAGTGGTAGAACTGAAGAATTATTGTTGTTTGTTAGATACTTGGAAAACACAACACATTTCTTACATTTTACTGTGAACTATTCTGATGAATCAATATATATTTTTTAGATGTTAAGATTTACAAAGATTTGACTGGCAAACTATAAAACAGAGTGCATAGAAAAAGTTGTTGGAGAAATAACATGTTAATATATGACAGTATGCATCCAAGGGTCTATATCAGTCTGTTGAAATGGCTGACGATCGAACACCAGATGTTCGAACTGTGAAGTTCAAACACTAATTATCGCGAAGCCACAGAACACCGAATTTATTCCCAGGGAAAGAATTTGGTGGGCCATTTCTGTGGCTTTGCGATTATCAAGACTGTGCTGGGAAGTTACGGGTTGGGTCCAGGTAAGTGTGCGATTGTGTGGCCGCTAGGGTTAGGGCACGGGTTAGGTGAGTTAAGGTTAGGGCCTGGGTGAGGTGGGTGTGCGATAGTGCCAGACTTTAGGGTTAGGGCAGGATAGGTGAGTTAGGGTTAGGTTGCGGGTCAGGTGAGTGTGCGATAGTGACAGACCTTAGGGTTAGGGTTTGGGTTAAGGTAAGTGGATAGATAGTAGTGTATGTACAGTTTAGTGTAGGGTTAGATGTAGGATTTTAAGTGTATGTGTGTGGATTTCTGTTTTTTTGGTGGGCTTGTGTTGTGTGTGTGTTTCTTGGGACAGCGATTTTTTTCCCTGGGAAAAAAAATCGCTGTTCTAAGACGTCGATGTTTTTGTGCTTCATGGTTAGAAGTTTGAACATATGGTGTTCGATATTCAGCCATTTCAGTGAACTGATATAGACCCTGCACCCAAGGCACATTTTTGATAATGTAATGAGTGGACAGGGGTTAAGAATTTCTAGACTATGTACTGAAGATAGTATATATGAAAGTGAGATAGATAACATGCAGTATATGTTTGCTAGACATAGCTATCCAACACAAAGAGTTAATAGAACAATAGCTAGGATAAAAGATTGGAGAAGGAATAGAGGCAAGCCATGGTTTGAATGTAATATGAGCAGTTCTGACAATGGGACTACTGTTAATGAACAGAAGCTAAGAAATAACCCATTTATAAGAATACATTTACACTATAATAGTGATATAGATGCCATATCTCAGGTGATAAAAAAAAAAACTGGTAGATTTTACATAAGGATGACAAGACGAAAGCACTAGTAGGTCCCCACCCCAGATTTGCTTATACTAACAGCCAAAATCTGAAGCAGATTTTATATAAGAACATACTTCCCAAGAACTCCACAACACATAGGAAGAAGTTGGGAACTTGAAATGCAAGGCATGTCAATATATTAAAGAAAATAACATATTTGTACATTCTGTGTCAGGCAGGGAGTATATATCTAGGCTACATGCAAACTGCAGAACTAAAAATGTGGTGTATTTAGCTAAGTACACATCATGCCAAGCGTTCTATGTTGGGAAGACTAAGAATGTTAAAACAACATATTGCAACATATGAGTGACATCAGATTATGTTTGAGAAGTAATTCTCTATATCAACATATTGTAATGTTTTAGTGCTGTTTATATTTAGTAGGACTTTTATTGCTGTATTAACTCTGACAGATGCATAGTGTGGCATGTAACCAGTGCACCTTAACACAGCTCATTCAGACATCATTATAAACAAACTAGTTGCTTAATAGTCAGCTGAGTTACTAAATTATGTACCTCCCTGTCCATAAAACCAATCATCTCAGAAAGCATCTTCTAACAGTAATTCTCCATCTTATACAACAGAAATTAAGTTACATGCAGATATGATGACCTCTCTGCCCCAGGCCAGTAATCAAGGAGCCTCAATCCTCACCACTAACAATGGTGAGAGATGGTCACTAAAAACAGGAATGGATTTACACAGTATTTTTGAGATGTAACTCCTTGCATCAAGCACAGTTTCCCCCAGGAGTGCACAGGGAACATGCACCAGACCAGGGAGTCTCTGTCTCTCTAGATCCCAAACAAGACTCACTTTGCAGCATTGTGCCCCAGTTCCAAGTAGCTGACATACCCGCATCTGGGTCCCTTCTGCCCAGACTATAAAAGGTATTCATGCTGCCACCAGTCAACTAGTCTCAGGCTCTTACAAGGGTATCAAATTATACTGCGCAAAATCAATACTAATACAAATGGTAGAGTGTAACCAAATAATCAAGGCTTTTCAGAGTAGCCATAGTGTCACTAAAATAAGCACAAGTACTCTCAGGATGTTAAAAGTATTCTCTAAAAGACTAACCACAATGAAAGGTATAAAATATTTTATAATAAAATAGAAAGCATGAGAAATATATAAGTACAATAAACACCAGAGTTTCAATCACAGGAGAAATAAAAATAACACAGTTGGGCAGATTAAAACAGATGCAGAAAAACAATACTTAACTAATCTCTTTCTATTTCGTGACTGTCTAAAGAATAGCTGTTCCCTAGCTAACTTAATTAATACAGCAAGGCAAGATTAGATGCCGAGATGCTTACCTCCAGAAGGCAAAGTGATGACTTTCTAACTTACATTGAACTGAATTGAAGTAAATTAACTGTCATAGATCATTATATCAGGCTCCAAAGAAAACAAAACAAGCCATGTGAGTTCCATTCTCTTAGCCCTGGCTATAGATTGACATCACATTTCATCACCTGACTCTGGTACAATATACACTGAGAACTTTGATAAGATCTTTTGCAGTATCTGAAAACTATAGAGCAATTTCAAAAACCTCTATTCTTCCTTTCCAGAATTATTTGTTTAAATATAAGCATTTAATCAGTTATAATAACACTGATGATGCATTTTTTAACACAAGTCTTTGTACAAATCAGTGTGATACTCAAATGACACAAAATTCTTTACAAAACTCCAGCTAACTATGCTGGCATATGTTACACATGCATTGCCCTATTCTCCCTGGCACTGATGGCAATGCCTCGCATTGTCATATCTCCTCTCCTCTTTTGAAGACTCAAGCTAGTTTGCATGTGACCCTGGAAAAAATGTTGCTTAGAGAAATTGGCATGTCTGGAAACACATTAACCTATACCCTGTCTTGAGAGTCAATCTGTACTGGCATTGCTGTAATCTGGACTAGCTAACATAGGGGGCCCGGCCAAAGCTCCTTTAAGATTTTGGAATGCCTACTCATGGACTGGGTCCACACTACCCTTTCTGGCTTGCTTTTCCTTGTCAGTTCTGTGAAGGGAGCAGATATTGTGCTATAATTAGGAACAAACTTTCTGTAGTACCTGACTGTCCCCATGAATTCCCACACCTGCTTTTTGCTAACAGGGCAGGCCACACCAGAATAGCTTCAATTTTGGCAGGTTCTGGGCTAATCTTACCACTCCCCACTCTATGCCCCAGGTAGGAGACCTCTGCCATACCTACCTGAAACTTACTGGCCTTAATGGTCAACCCTACCCTTTGCAGTCTGTGCGGTACCCACCTGACATGCTGGGGCTTTATCATGTTAAGATAGTACAATTTTTGCCCCTGCCTCCTGCCTATTAGGTTTACTATGTAATTAACATCACTGACCTACCTTACCACTTTGAAGGGTCCCTCCCAAGCTGCCTACAGCTTATTGTGTCTTACAGGAATGAGCACCATAACCTGCTGTCCCACAGCATACTCTTGGGCTCAAGCATTCCTGTCATACCAGACCTTTTTCTGCTATAGGGCTCCTGCCAGGTTCTCCTGGGCCAAACCCATGAGCTCCCTAAGCCTTGTCCTGAGATTTAGGACATATGCCACAACAGACTTCTTTTGGCTTCACACTCACCATCCCACTCATCTTGAATAAAATATAAAGGCCTCCTCATGCTATGCCCATACAGCAACTCAAAGGGTGAAAAACATGTGGATTCCTGAGGTATATCTCTGTCTGCAAACAGCAGATGGGGAAAACATTTGTCCCACTCTCTCCTAGTCTGCAAATGCTTGTAGAATGTTCCTTAGTGTAGAGTTTATCCTCTACATAAGACCATTAGTCTGGGGATGGTAGGGGGTGATCTTTAGGTGCTTCACCCCGTAATGCTTCCACAGAGAAGCCAGCAGGTCTTACATGAAACTGGCACCTCTGTCAGTTAGTATTTCTGTTGAGAAGCCTACTCTGCTGAAAATCTCTAACAAAGCATTTGCCACTTTTTTTGCTTCAATGGAGGACATAGCCACTGCCTCAGGGTATCTGGTAGCATAATCTGCTACCACCAGGATATACTTCTTCCATGTGGAACTTGGGGTACTCAGAGGCACCACATTATCCATAACTACACTCTGAAATGGATCTTCAATCACAGGCAAAGGCATTAATGGAGATTTGACATTGTCCCCTGCCTTGTCTACCTTTTGGTACTGCTCATAGGTATTGCAGTACCGTGTGACATCCCTTGCAATCCCAGGCCAGTAAAAGTTCTGCATAATATGTCTGTTGGTATGCTTTATGCCCATATGTCCTGCAAAAAGAATGACATAGGCTATGGCTAGAAGTGCCAGACAGTAGGCTCTGGGCACAATCAACTGATGTATTACCTCACCCTCTAGCTCTCCATCATGGATTCACTCTCCATACAGTAACCCTTTTTTCTCTTATACAGATGTCCCTTTTCCTTGAATATCAGATATTTCTTTAACTACCTCCCTCAAGCCTCATAAGGTAGGGTCCAAAAGCTGAGTCTGTCTGAACTCTACCTTTGTGACCATTCCCAGCTTCCCTTTTACAGAAAGCCTAGTATCTTCTGACAGAAGTGCCCCACTATGAGCCTGGGTACAACCATTCACATCTGTCTTGCAGTCACCCTGTTCATGGGAACATCAGTACCTACCAGCAGCTGTGGCTCAAGTCAGGGTCACTGCTAAAGGGTAGCTCCCTCCTCGAAATAGCCACATCACCACCCCCAGCTTCAGGTGTAGGGTCTGTCTGGGTCTCGTCCAGGCTACCAGACCTTCAAAAGCCTGACTGCATGTAACTGCATGCACACAAGGTACTGCATTATCAGACTCATTCCCTATCAAGACATCCACAGGAATAGCCTCAAACATAGCTACCTTCTTGCTTCCTTTTGCACTCTCCCAGTCAAGGTGAACCTGGCCAAAGGTATTTGGAATGGGATCCCTCCTAAAGCTTTGATTGGAATGGACTGCCCAAGCAAGTACTGCTCCTCTTTAAACACTGCAGGCTTCACAATAGTTATGTCAGGGGCTGCGTCTCTCTTAGCAGTGGCCTATCTTCCATCCACTAAGATAGGATACAAACTCCAGTGATAGTTTAGTACCCCTGTTGTCTCCAGACAACTTACTACTGGCACACTGTTATTCCAACTTGCTGGCTCCCTCACCTTTTGTTCCTCACCTTGGTTCAGTGGACGTATGCTACATGGCCCCTCAGGTTACATTTAAAACATCTAACCCCTGATCCTATCTGTGCACCCAAACTAGTGGCTCCCACTGCTACTGGTAGACTCTGTCAGGGTGATTTAGTCTTCCCACCAACTATGCTGACATATGTTACATGCACACTGCCCTATTCTCCATGGCACAGATGGCAATGCTTCACATTGTGCACCTTAACACAGCTCATTCATACAACATTAGAAACAAACTAGTTGCTTAAGAGTCAGCTGCGTTGCTAAATTATGGGCCTCCCTGACCATAAAACCAGTCATCGCAGAAAGTGCCTTTTAACAGTAGTTCTCCACCTTATACAAAAGGAATTAAGTTACATGCAGGCAACAGCAAGTCTATAGAGAAAGGCATATTATATACCATGCATGAATGATGCAAGCACTTCAAAGGCTTTCCTTTTCTTAATTTTTTAATGATGGACTTCTGAGATTAATAGTGGTTAAAACTGTGATTTACATTTTTATGCTTAATTTATGTTTATTTTAAATGGTTAATGAATATGTTACATATTTTTTCTTGTTGTGAACATTATTTTGGATTTTAAAAGTCCCTTTTTTAGTAAGCTTAATGTTATGTGATATAGAAATGCATTTTTACATGTGGCCAGGAAATGGCGTAAGAGATTATGGAAAACTTTCTTTTTTTATGTAAGAAACAGGTGACATTTCAGTTTTCAGTATTATATATGTATTTATTTTTTTAACATAACAACATGTTTAAACAAAATAGATTATAAATATAAATGATGTATCATTTTTTTTGGATTTTTTCATTTTTATTATGGAAGTAATTTATTATAAAGGTTTTAAAAAAAAAAGTGCAGTTATATAACTAATAAAGTTTTTTTAAAGGTTAGTTTTAAGCAGTTTTAATAAAAAGCTTTGTGATAGGTTTTTAACTTAATTAGGATGCATATAAATTCATACACATGACTTTTTAGCCCACATCTGATGAAGTAGAGTAAACGAAAATGTAATTTGTAACATTAATGCAGTGCATTGGTTGCTATTAAATGATTTGAATTGGACTGCCTAGAGCTTTATTGTATGCCTTCCAGGGTCTACCTTTGGTTTTTGTTATTTAACTATCATAGCATTAGTGTTCACAGTGTCTACAAAAACACTTGCACGTTGCATTAAGCAAATTATTTTCAATTGAATTACATGAAATTTTGAGATGTATGCATTAATAAGTGGTGAAAATTTTAAGATGACTTTATTCAAAATCTAACTTAAAGGCCACAAAACATTAGCCATTGGCAGTTTCAATGTATGTTACGAATGCCTGCATATCTAGGTCATAAAACATGCCCCCCCTGCAAACATATCAAGTGTAAATTCAAAGAACAGCCTCTTGCAGTTGAACAATGTGACAAATTAACTAAGTATTGGGAAGAAATTGTTTCCGCATGACCTACAAAAATGAAGGTGCGCTACTGCTAAGGCTAAACGGACATGAAGACTACTGAGTGGAGGGGGCATGTTTAAGTAGTGCAAGCACATCTAACATGCCCTTGCACTCATAAAGTGCCATATGGCACTTTTTAAATGCATTTCAGTGTCCGTGGAAACTGAAATAGCTAGTAAATCAGTAAATAAATGCAGGTGGTGTGTGACAGAACCTGTCATACACACCCTGCATTAAGTGCTTTCAGTGTCCATGGGCACTGAAAGCAGGAAGCTGGGATAGGAAGCAATGTAGGTGGTGTGTGACAGGTACTATCACACACCCCCTGCATTGTCAAAGTGCCATATGGCACTTCACCTGTCAACTGCAGAGATTTTCACAGAATGTCCATAGTGTGAGCTCACATATTTGGTCAGCCCCATACTTCGCAACAGCACAGATCTTTGCAAAAGGTCCAGCGTGTTGGCTCACATATTTGGTCAGGCCCCGGCATACCTCTCAACTGCACAGATCTTTGCAGAATGTCCAGAGTGTTGGCTTACATATTTGGTCAGCCCACATGCCTCTCAACTGCACAGATCTTCACAGAATGTCCAGAGTGTTAGCTCACATATTTGGTCAGGCATACTTCTCAACTGCACAGGTCTTCACAGGATGTCCAGAGTGTTGGCTCACATATTTGGTCAGCCTGGATACCTCTCAACCACACAGATTTTCACAGAATGTCCAGAGTGTTGCCTTATATACTTGATCAGGTACACTTCTCAACTGCACAGATTTTCACAGAATGTTCAGATTGTTACCTTATATATTTGGTCAGGATTACATCTCAGCTGCACAGATTTTTGCAGAATGTCCAGCTTTTTGCTTCATATTTTTGTTCTGTCCATCATACAAATTTTATTTTATAATATAAGTGATGTTTAATTGTAGTTGAATGTATTTGTGCTCCAGGTTGTAAGAGCCAAATACAAAATGATAGGCAAAGTTTTCAGTGATGAAATAGTGTAGTGGTTAGTGCTCTGCTTGGTGTGCAGGAGTTCAGGGTTCAAGTACCAAAGCGGTCCACTTACTTTTAAATGGGAAAGCATTGTTAAATTAATTTTATTTTTATTTTTTCACAATGATGTTCATAGGTTCATAGGTTCATACTAGGCTATCTGCCCTAGGGCATTTATAAGCCTAGCCAGAGTGTGTATGGCTTTCGCCACCCATTTTAAATTAATTTTGCTATGCCTTTTTTCGAGGTTAGTATACTGTGCCTCTGTCTAACAGTGACACAGAAGTGATACCCGGGGTAAACCTACGATCTCCCAACCACTCATCAAGATTCCTCTTGAAGAGAGTCAATGAGGGACTCTGCTTAACCTGGACTGGGATTTTATTCCAGAGTGAAGGGAGCCTCTGGGTTATGAATCTGTCCCTCCAGCATGTCCTATTTATTTCAGTGCTGAGGTTCAAGTCTCTCGAGCTCGATGATTGGATTTTCTGAGGTGCAGCATGTCCATTAATTCCAGGTTGGACATGGCTTTATAAGTCAGGCACAGATCGCCTCTGAGCAGGCAGTATGCTACTGAGTAGAGCTGGAGTTTCATTAACCGGGCAGCATACGTCATCTGTTTGAGCCCCTTGATCCTCTTGGTGAGGTACTTTTGGGGTCTTTCCAGTTTCTGCAGGTGTCTGGTAAGGTACATCCCAAAAGGGGCATTGTACTCAATTATGGGCCTGATGAGGGATGAGTAAAGAGGCACGATAACCTCCCCTGATCTAGATGTGAATCCCTTCATGATTAGGTGGGCTATATAAAATGTTTTTCTAACCACTTTGGCCATGTGGTTGTCAAATGAGAGATTGCTATCAACTTGGGACCCCAGGTCCCTAATTACTTCTTCTGTACTTAATGGATTACCACCTATGTGGAAATTTGTTTTTGCCAAAGGGGATGACTATACATTTTTTGGTGTTTAGCTTGAGGCCATGGCTCTGGCACCAGTTGTCTGTTTCTATGAGGCCATTTTGGAAGATGCTTGTGTCAGCTGGAGAGTCTATTATGGCGCCCAGTTTGCAGTCATCTGTGAACTTGGCCAGCCACAGTCCTTCCATGTTGGCATGTACCTCCGAGAAATATATACCGAACAAGAGAGGTCCCAGGACTGAGCCTTGTGGGACGCCACTTGTAACTGGTTTGGAGTCTGACATGGCTCCAGCTATTCTAACCATGTGGGTTCTGTCCTTGAGCCAGTTTGCAACCCATCTAGTGACATAGGGGTTTATATTTAAGCTGGTGAGCTTATCTATAATGCCCGAGTAGGGTATTGTATCGAAGGCTTTTGCGAGGACCAGGTAGGCTGTGTGGACCACCTTCCCCTTTTCAATGGCCTTGGTGACTGTTTCAAAGAAATCGACCAGGTTTAAGAGGCAGGATCTGCCCTTAACAAAGCCGAACAGGGTATGATCCAGTGTCTGTAAGTCCCCAATATCTTTATTTATAAGGTCCGTGATGATCCTTTCCATAGCTTTGCAGACCAAGCTAGTGAGACTTATGGGGCAATAGTTTCCAGGATCCGTTGAGGCACCACCTTTGTGGAGAGGGACCACTGTTTCTGTATATCCTGTAGTAAGGCTGAGATTGAACAGTAGCTTTAGGTTTGGGTTTAGCTCTTCTTGGAGTTCATGTAGGATGCAGCCCGGGACACCGTCTGGTCACATTGATGCTGTGTTTCTTGCTTTGGAGAGGGCAGCTCTTACCTGAGCATCTGAGATGTCAGGGGGGGCAACACTCTGCTGGGATAGATATTAGCCCTGAACCTGTCAGCTAGGATGTTGGCAATGTCTGTGGGTTCAGTGTATTTTTTGTCATTTTGGACTAATTCTGAGCATATCTGGGAATTCCCACCCAGGTTCCTAACATAACTAAAGAAAGCCTTGTGATTATCCTTATTGTCCTGTGCAATTTTTCTCTTGAAGCTGGCCTTAGACGATTTTATGAGTGCCTGTAGTTTTTTGCTTATACTTATCAGAGATGCCTTCCCTTTTTGGGATTTTGCTCTATCATTAGTAGCTTCTTCCTTCTATTGTATAGTTTGTTTATGGCTGGGGTCCACCAGACAGGACGTCTGCCTTTGGAGGATTGGGTCTTGGTTTTATTTGGGATTGCATGATCCATGCATTCCTGAAGGTGTTCATAGAATGTGTTTATAAAGGATTTTGTGGTCTGGGCCGTATTATCCACAGGCCCGGGGGCTTTGAAGGATTGCACCTCAGTTTTGAGGAGTGTGAAATTTGCTTTAGAGAAGTTTTTCACTGTGGTTTTCTGGGCATGGGGTGGGGTCGGGATGTGAATATCCAGTGAGATTAGTTTATGGTCTGATCTTACCAGTGAGGGATACACTTCTGGTCTGGAGCATAGAGTCCCCATGTTGGTGATGATCAGGTCCAGTATGTTTTCCCCTCTTGTGGGAGTGGTAACAAGTTGTTCCATAGCATTTGAGTTTATAAATTCTAGGATGCTTTGGGCTAGGGTGTTGGAGCTAGAGTAATGTTCCCAGTCTATTGTTGGGTAGTTGAAGTCACCCAATATAATGGTGTTTGGAGAGAACTTCATATTTTCCAGTGTTCTCAGGAAGGCCAAGTGGGGTTCCTGGGTTTGGACAAGTAGAAGGTCACGGTGAGCTGTAGGAATTGATATTTGTTAACCAGGGTAGTGTATCTGCTCCAGAATTGCAGTGCCAGTAGAAATATGATGTGAACTGTACTATCACCCTTTTTATTTTACTTTGATTTTTTTTTTAATTAAGGCATGTTTAAGCATATTTAATCATGATTTAGTGATGCCAATCAGGATTAAGCACCTTCAGGGCTAAGCAGCTTTTACCATTGCTTAGGTCATGCAAACCCACTTACAACTGCTTAAAACTGCTGTAATCCCTCTATCTGCAGAAGCAACTGTCCTGCCTAACAACAAAAGTAGGCCTGCCCAGTATCAAACCCAGGTCCCTGCACACTGCAGTCCAAAAAATTACCACTAAACCATATGAGCTGCAAGGTTGCTAGTGTTTCAGTAAATGCGCCATGCACAATGGTCAACTAACATTAGGGTAAACATCTGTACAATCAATAATACTTTGATATATATATATATATATATATATATATATATATATATATATATATATATATATATATATACACGTGTGTGTGTGTGTGTGTGTGTGTGTGTGTGTGTATATGTATATATATATATATATATATATATATATATATATATATATATATATATATATATATATATATATATATATATATATATATATATACATAATAGTCATAATTCCTATAGTGCCTAGTTTCATTTACAAGTGAAGCTGAAATGTGTAGTAGTTGATATTTGTTAACCAACATAGTGTAGCTGCTCCACAATTGCAGTGTCAATAGATATATGATGTGAAATCCCCTGTGTAAACACAAGTGTCCCAGACAGTACATTCCCACCCAAAGGTAATGTAAGGAAAGCACATAGGGTTATGCAATTTAAAGTAAAATATATTCACATAATAAGATGTCAGTAATGACTAAGTAATGTCAAATCTGTTAATATTATTTAAAATGAAAACTAAGCAATGCTTAGCAGTGCACAGCTCTTCTTATCTGTGTAGAGCATTGCTTACAAGTGTAATTTTAAGCAGCAGTCAGCCCAGGTGAGTGGATTTACACACAGCTAAGCAATGCTAAGCAAATGCATCTTTAAGCATTGTTCAACATAGCTTAGTGGGTTTAAGCACTGGAGAGCTGTGCTTAGCATTTTTTGAAAATGATCCAATCATGCAAAAGGGTAGGAATTCAGCCTAATTTAAACATTGGAGGCAGGAATACAGCCAGAACCTGTTATAGTCTGATCTTTGCAGGAACAATGGCAGATGTAGGTGATAGATTGTACGTCCAAGTGCAGCACTGGAGCACTTTGGAGTCTAGGGTCATGGCTAGGCTCCTGGTGGAAAACCATGACAACAGACTGCTGCAGGGCCATAACCAGGGCTTGCAGTACAAAGCAAAGGCCTAGGACCATCTGGCACATGACCTCACCAGTACTACTGGTATCCCTCAGACTGGTGAGCAGGTACAGCATTACTATGTCAACCTGAAGCATAGGAAGGGGTGCTTTTGGACCAGTGGGTCCAAGATGCCAAGAACAACCATGCTCCAGATGTTTGTAAGTATCACAGATATAGGTGTACCACATTATAGCCAGAGTATGTGATATACATGTATGCATAATGTTTTTTTCACCCCTACAGCTGCAGTAGAGAGGGGTGGTAGTGTATAGGCTCATGCTGACAGACTTGCACGAATGTGCCGACAAGCTGGTGAGTACAGATCTATCTTACAATATCTAGTGCCATAAAGTAGAAGTAGCAATGTGTACTGTGTCTAATGAATAATTGACACATTTGTCAGACTAATAT
>NC_056725.1:304550922-304640922 GCF_019279795.1 Protopterus annectens | reverse complement strand
GAAACCTGAAACCAAATAGAGGTTTCTGACTCCTTTGGAACATCTCAACGCCTCACTAAATTCATGTATAATTTAAATAATAACAACAAGACGTCTGTTGTGTTAAACCTAAAATAAATAAACAAATGAAAACGAGTCACTATATAATATAATATATTAATCCAGGATATTTTAAAAAATTTTTAGAACAAACCTTTTTAAAATTTTTGATATGGTAATTTATCTAAAACCTATCACTATGTAACCTAAATCAAATAAACTAATCAAATAAACTAACAACTCAGAAGCAGTCAAAAATGGATAGTTGACTAGACTACCTCACCCGAAGACTTTTAGGGTATGATGGTTTCAATAACCATGAACTCAAACATATGCATTGGACCCGTTGCCATAATATGCTTAGCTAAGGCATTAGTACTGACACCTGTCCTAATGTTATAAAGATGTTCTCTAATTCCGTTTTTCAGTTGCCTGTCCGTTTTTCCTATATATAATGAACAACATTCAGTGCAGGTGGCTAAGTAAACCACATGTTGTGTATCACAACTAGCTTCACAATTAAATTTAAACTCCTTGCCAGTGTCTGGATGCACAAAGATATTAGATTGGCTAATGTAGGCACAATTGTTGCAAGCTCCACATGGGAACGTTCCTTCTTTCTGCAGAACAACTCTGTTACAATTTGAGCTACATAGCATCCTTCTAATATTCAATCTGTTTTTATATCTAAACTTAGGTTTATTTCCTACTACTTCTGCTATTTGAGGATCAGTTAGAAGGATACCCCAATGTTTCTCAAAGATGTCATAAATCTTATCTCTATCTTTGGTAAAGAACATAGGTATTTTAACATCAGTATCCATGCTAGTGCCTATAAAGGGCACACTCTCAATTTGATTAGAAAAATAGGGTTTAGCTCTATTTTTTCTCAAATCATGAATATTGGAAAACCCTTCACTGATATCATCAGGGCTATACCCTCTATTTGAAAACCTATCCTTCAAATTACCCAGTTCTCTTTCAAAACCTAAATCAGTATTGTTCAACCAAGAAATGAGCATGGCTTGGCCTCTAATAACATTCTTGAAAACATAATTAGGATGCATACTGCTCCGGTGAAGTATTGTGTTCCTGTGACAATTCTTCCTATAAATCCCAGTATCAAAACAACCATGACTTGTGCTTGTTTTCTCAACATATACGTCTAAAAAATTAGCCTTCTCTTTCGAATAAGACATAGTAAATTTCAAGTAACTAGTGACTTGATTCATTTGCTCAACAAACACTTCTAATAATTCAGAACTTCCATCCCATAAAAGAAAGACGTCGTCAACAAAACATCTGTAAAACACGACGTTCTTCTTGAATAAATCCATCCTATACAATACATCCTCTTCCCACAGTGCGAGAAACATGTTGGCGTAGCTATTAGCACAAGGTGTGCCCATAGCTACGCCATCGCACTGCAGGAATAAGGTGTCCTCAAACATAAAGATATTAGTCTCAAGGACTATTTACAAACACAAACAGATTAAACCTCTCAGTTTCTCATTATAGGCACTATGTCTATCAAGATAAGTCTTAATATAATTAACCCCGTCAACATCGGGAATAACAGTAAATAAAGACTGAATACAAAGTGTTACTAGTAACAGTTCATTCTGGCAAATATTAAGGTTGGTACTAAACACATAGAGTTCTTTCAAGAACTGCTGAGAATCTTTCAAAATATTATTGTTATTATTAACCAAAGGTCGTAGATGTTTTTCAATATAAACCGAAAAAGGTTCAGTGCACCACTCCCTCCCTGACACAATGTGACAGCAGAAGGGACAATGTAGCCTTACCCATCATCAAGAGACATGACACTTCATACACACCGACCACGCGAGCAACTAGGGCTCAGACCAATAGGATTACTATTCCGTACACTAACAAGAACAAGCACATTCTGGAAATTTTCCATAGACATTGGAACCTTCTCATGATTGATGACAATATCAAATCTCTAGTAGACACCACACCCAGAGTAGCATACAAAAATATGCTGTCATTGAACAGGTTACTTTGTTATGATAAAGTTCATACTAATGATAATACCAACAAACGGCATGGCACGTTTGCTTGTTCATCCTGCAATCAATGCAGGCACGTAGCTAATACTCACATATTCACACACCCCGTCACACATAGGAATTATATTTTTAAACACTATGCAAGTTGTATGTCTAGGAATCTGGTTTATCTAGCTGAATGCCAGTCATGTAGGAAGTTCTACGTGGGTATGACTACTAGATCCCTAAGAGAACGAATTAGGGAACATGTTTATGCTATATCCAGGAGCAATGCATTGAATGCACTTGCAAAACATGTTATTGATGTTGGTGACAACCACACTTTTAAATTTCAGGTTCTTGAGTTGGTAAGGACAGACAGCAGACTGGGCAACGTTAAAGACAGAGTAGAAGAAAAAGAGGGCAAGTGGATTGTAAAATTACAAGCACATAAATTTGGACTCAATGAAAGGCTTTCCATCAAGCCTTTCTTAGCTTCCAGACCACTAAATCATTAGAGTTGTTAGTGGTTATTTTATTTTATTTTATTTTATTTTTATTACTGTATGTATGTATATTAAAATTCATTATGGTTTTCAATATTTTTGATGATTTTAAGATATGATGTATCCAAATAACATGATTCTTTTAGCTTTTTTACTTTGGAGACATCTGTCTCTTTAATTTAATTATGACATCATGTAAATGGATGCTTAAAAGGAGCTAGATTCAGTAGTTCTTTATGTCTGAAGAAGCGTTGGGTGTCAACGCGAAAGCGCTAACTTTTATCACTTGCTGCAGCTCCTGTCGTTTGCAATAAATGAAGTTTCATTCTAACAGGTTGTTCTTTGGAGTTTATTGCTGACAAGTCCAGATTCCAGCTAATGGTGCACTCTTTATTTTCTTTTTTATATAAACCGAAAAAGGTTCAGTGCACCACCCCCTCCCTGACACAATAGGTCTCATGGGAGGGTTGGTGCTGTCCTTATGTATTTTTGGTAGACCATTAATAACTGGAACAGTGGGATTCTCAACATAAAGAAATTTAAATATATCTCTCGTAATAATATCAGATTTAACTAAGTCATTTAATGTTGTTTTGATGTAGTTGATCTTGGACTCAATAACAGTAGTATCTATAATTTTATAAAATTTAACATCACTCAACATTTCAAACATGGACAATCTATATGCATCAATATTCATAAGCACAGTAAGCCCACCTTTATCAGCAGGGCGTACGATCACATTCGTATCGGACCGTAGCCTCTTTAATGCTTCACGTTCACTATGATTAAGATTATATCTGTTAAATGATGTGTTATTGTGCTCAAGACTAAAATGTCTATGTATATCATCCTCAACCATTTTATCAAAGGCATGTACTAACGGATGATAACAAGGCATATAGGTACTAGATCTTTTGAATACGTTGGGGTTATTAGAAGACTCTTTACCCATTTCCATTTTCAATAATACATTCCTAGTAAAAGTCTTAAGATCAATAATCAAATCAGTAAGTTGGCTATTAGTTGTAGGTATAAAACCTAGTCCTTTATTAAGGACTGCACATTCATATTTATCTAATACTTTATCAGATATATTCCATATCAAGTTGTCCCTGTTCGGTTCCACATTTTCTTTATTGCATGTCCCATTGCTTCCTCTGAAGGTATTTTTCTCTTTTGTCTCCCACAGCTGGTGGAATGCCCTCTGTTCAATGTTCTCTTGAAGGTGGGAATCGGTAAAGGGAATTGGGGGAAACTCCCTACTTTGTGTGACTCAATAGAACTGTGGCTCTTAGGACGTACATCTAACGGCTCAGTATTACAACCGGAATCAACCGATTGTATATCATCAACACATAACACCGAACAGTTAGTAGTGACAGGATGAGCTCTAGACAAGACCTTGTCTAAAGCATCCATCACATTTCCCTGTGCGTGAGGTACTTCTATAGTTCCAATGGTTCCTACTTGAGGTGATGATACTGTATTAGGAACACTATCAGTTACATTCATAGGAAGAGTCTTGTTCATTGTAGATTCACTTCGTCTCTCATTATCAATGCGATTGTTAGCCACTCTAGGCCTTCTGTATTAATAGTCTCCTCTCAAACACTGAAACACTATCCATTAATGGTTCCATCATAACATCAATACTGTTTCTGCTAAAACACTTGTATAGGTTACTTTGTTGCAAGCTAATAGATTCTCTGAGGCTGTCCTCCTCAGGACGAAAAAATTTGTTTAATAAAGTCATATATTTGGCTCTCACCTCTAGATTGATTGATTGGTGATAAAAATCCTTGGCGTAATATGTATATTAACAAGAAATAAACTATTTTGCAATGCAATAAAAGCAGCGACAAAATATATGATCGACAAGCATAAATACTACTAACTAGAATCACAACAAATTCTTAAATAGATGTAAAACATAAACATTTTTTCATATCTATTTAAGAATTGTGTTTTACGCATCAAATTATATGCAGTTCAATTTATAAGCAAATGTTAACTTTTATATATTAAAAACTTTGCTTGAGTTTGTGTCATTGGAGGATATGACATTGTTGTTTAGCATAGCTATGATTGGAGACATAGTTTTTAAATGTATTTCAGTACTCAGTCCATTATGGTCTGAAGAAGCATTTTGTGAAAGCGCTAACCACCGACTGAGAGCTCAATAAATTTATGTGTCAATTACATGTTTTAGAACTCTTTTTCACCATTAGAGGACGTTTTTGTATTCATATTACGCCAAGTATTTTTATCACCTTCGCATGGTTGCTGTTGTTGGATTTCTTCTTGTTGTTTCTACATTTTGTGCTTTTCTCAACACAGCGTTTACCTGGGGGAGTGTAGCTGCCTTCATTTTCGTTGCTATTTTACTTATTTACTTGGTACCTACACTCCGTGAGGACATGGCAGAAGGTAACATTGTTGCAGCTGAACTGAATTATAGACCTGAAGTTACTTTAACTAGGCCAGAAGAGAATAACGGAATTGAGACTTGTTTACGCAACATTAATGGAAAAGATGCCGTGTTTGAATCTAGTCGTAACAATTTTAACAACCGATTTAAAACTTTAATGACTGGTGATGATAATGCATTATTGATGTATGAAGGTAGTAATGATAGCGCTGCAACAATTGTGGAAAGAGGTGAAAGCGATGACCTGAAAAGGGCTATTGATCGGATGGAGTTGGATTTTTTAAAATTGAAGAGAATGCAGCTACAAAGACAACATTTTGAGGCTTGCTTGCAGAAGAAGATAGTACCGAGAGGTCTACGGGTTTTGAAAATGCCTACATATGGAACACAGTATCCTGAATTACTTGCTAAGTGGCAACAGATCAATCTAGAGGTGAGCGCCAAATATATGACTTTATTAAATGAATTTTTTCGACCTGAGGAGGATAGCCTCAGAGAATCTATTTGCTTGCAACAAAGTAATTTATATAAATGTTTTAGTAGAAGCAGTATTGATGTTATGATGGAACCATTAATTGAAAGTGTTTCTGTGTTTGAGAGGAGATTATTAATACAGAAGAGGAACAAGCTTGATAGAGACATTAAGGACTTTCAACTAGGCCATGTGTTCACTTGGCCTGGAGTGGCTAACAATCGCATTGATAATGAGAGTCAGAGTGAATCTGCAAGAAAAAAGACTGTTCCAAAGAATGTAACTGGTAGTGTTTCTTATGTAGCATCACCACCTCAAGTATGAACCACTGATACTGTAGAAGTATCTCACGTACAGGGAAATGTGATGGATGCTTCAGATAAGGTCTTGTCTACAGCACCTCTTGTCACCACTAACTGTTCAGTGTTACGTGCTGATGATATACAATCGGTTGACTCCGGTTGTAATACTGAGCCGTTAGATGTACGTCCTAAAAGCTATGATCCTATTGAGTCACGCAAAGCAGGGAGTTTTCCTCAATTCCCTTTACCGATTCCCACGTTCGAGAGAACAGTGAACAGAGGGCATTCCACCAGTCGAGGGAGACAAAAGAGAAAAATACCATCAGAGGAAGCAAATGGACATACGATAAAGAAAATGTGGAACCGAACAGGGACAACCTGATATGGAATATATATGATAAAGTATTAGATAGATATGAATGTGCAATCCTTAATAAAGGACTGGGTTTTATACCCACAACTAATAGCCAACTCACTGATTTGATTATTGATCTTAAGACCTTTACTAGGAATGTATTATTGAAAATGGAAATGGGTAAAGAGTCTTCTAATAACCCCAACGTATTCAAAAGATCTAGTACCTATATGCCTTGTTATCATCCCTTAGTACATGCCTTTGATAAAATGGTTGAGGATGATATACATAGACATTTTAGTCTTGAGCACAATAACACATCATTTAACAGATATAATCTTAATCATAGTGAACGTGAAGCATTAAAGAGGCTACGGTCCGATACGAATGTGATCGTATGCCCTGCTGATAAAGGTGGACTTACTGTGCTTATGAATATTGATGCATATAGATTGTCCATGTTTGAAATGTTGAGTGATGTTAAATTTTATAAAATTATAGATACTACTGTTATTGAGTCCAAGATCAACTACATCAAAACAACATTAAATGACTTAGTTAAATCTGATATTATTACGAGAGATATATTTAAATTTCTTTATGTTGAGAATCCCACTGTTCCAGTTATTAATGGTCTACCAAAAATCCATAAGGACAGCACCAACCCTCCCTTGAGACCTATTGTGTCAGGGAGGGAGTGGTGCACTGAACCTTTTTCGGTTTATATTGAAAAACATCTACGACCTTTGGTTAATAATAACAATAATATTTTGGAAGATTCTCAGCAGTTCTTGAAAAACTCTGTGTTTAGTACCAACCTTAATATTTGCCAGAATGAACTGCTACTAGTAACACTTGATATTCAGTCTTTATTTACTGTTATTCCCAATGTTGAAGGGGTTAATTATATTAAGGCTTATCTTGATAGACATAGTGCCTATAATGAGAAACTTAGAGATTTGATCTGTTTGTTCTTGGAAATAGTCCTTGAGACTAATATTTTCATGTTTGAGGACACTGTATTCCTACAGTGCGACGGCGTAGCTATGGGCACACCTTGTGCTAATAGCTACGCCAATATGTTCTTCGCACTGTGGGAAGAGGATGTATTGTATAGGATGGATTTATTCAAGAAGAATATCGTGTTTTACAGACGTTTTGTTGACTACGTCTTTCTTTTATGGGGTGGAAGTTCTGAATTATTAAGAGTGTTTGTTGAGCAAATGAATCAATTCACTAGTTACTTGAAATTTACTATGTCTTATTCGAAAGAGAAGGCTAATTTTTTAGACGTATATGTTGAGAAAACAAGCACAAGTCATGGTTGTTTTGATACTGGGATTTATAGGACGGATTGTCACAGGAACACAATACTTCACCGGAGCAGTATGCATCCTAATTATGTTTTCAAGAATGTTATTAGAGACCAAGCCATGTGCATTTCTAGGTTGAACAATACTGATTTAGGTTTTGAAAGAGAATTGGGTAAATTGAAGGATAGGTTTTCAAATAGAGGGTATAACCCTGATGATATCAATGAAGGATTTTCCAATATTCATGATTTGAGAAAAAATAGAGCTAAACCCTATTATTCTAATCAAATTGAGAGTGTGCCCTTTATAGGCACTAGCATGGATACTGATGTTAAAATACCTATGTTCTTTACCAAAGATAGAGGTAAGATTTATGACATCTTTGAGAAACATTGGGGTATCCTTCTAACTGATCCTCAAATAGCTGAAGTAGTAGGAAATAAACCTAAGTTTAGATATAAAAACAGGTTGAATATTAGAAGGATGCTGTGTAGCTCAAATTGTAACAGAGTTGTTCTGCAGAAAGAAGGAACATTCCCATGTGGAGCTTGCCACTATTGTGCCTACATTAGCCAATCCAATATCTTTGTGCATCCAGACACTGGCAAGGAGTTTAAATTTAATTGTGAAGCTAGTTGTGAGACACAACATGTGGTTTATTTAGCCACCTGTGTTGAATGTTGTTCATTCTATATAGGAAAAACGGACAGGCAACTGAAAAACAGAATTAGAGAACATCTTTATAACATTAGGACGGGTGTCAGTACTAATGCCTTAGCTAAGCATATTATGGCAACGGGTCCAATGCATATGTTTGAGTTCAGGGTTATTGAAACCATCATACCCAATTCCAGAGGGGGGAATGTAACTAATGTTACTGAAGAAAAGGAATTGAAATGGATTATTCGCCTTAGGGCAGATCATGGGAAGGGCCTTAATGATAGGATGTCTATTAGGCCAGTCCTTCGCTCTAAAAGTCTTCGGGTGAGGTAGTCTAGTCAACTATCCATTTTTGACTGCTTCTGAGTTGTCAGTTTATTTGATTAGTTTATTTGATTTAGGTTACATAGTGATAGGTTTTAGATAAATTACCATATCAAAAATTTTAAAAAGGTTTGTTCTAAAAATTTTTTAAAATACCTTGGATTATTATATTATATTATATAGTGACTCGTTTTCATTTGTTTATTTATTTTAGGTTTGACACAACGGACGTCTTGTTGTTAGTATTTAAATTATACATGAATTTAGTGAGGTGTTGAGATGTTCCGAAGCAGTCCGAAACCTCTATTTGGTTTCAGGTTTCATTCGATTAGTTGTTTACGTGCATACGCACTCTTACAGTCTGTCTTACTTTTGGTAGTTAGGAACAGTGATTATATGCTTTATATGCCTGATACGTTATGCATTAATAGGTGAGACATTTATATTTTGGTCTGCTTTTATATTATTGGGATATGTTTATATTTTCGCAGATGACTGCATATATTTCTACGTGCTTCCTAGCTCTGACACAATAGACGTCTTGCTGTTATTTAAATTATACATGAATTCAGTGAGGCATTGAGATGACTTGAAGGAGTCTGAAACTTTTATTTGGTTTCTGACTTATGTGCACTGTTGTATTTCATCTTATTTTTGATAGTTAGAACAGTGATTATATGCTTGATACATTATGTATCAATAGGTGAGACAAGTATATTTTGGTATGATTTTATATAATTGGGATATGCTTATACCTTAGCAGATGACAGCATGTAGTTTTATTTATGAAAAAATTTTTATGTTTTACATCTATTTAAGAATTTTTTGTGATTCTAGTTAGTAGTATTTATGCTTGTCGATCATATATTTTGTCGCTGCTTTTATTGCGTTGTAAAATAGTTTATTTCTTGTTAATACACGTGTTTTACGCATCAAATTATATGCAGTTCAATTTATAAGCAAATGTTAACTTTTATATATTAAAAACTTTGCTTGGGTTTGTGTCATTGAAGGATATGACGTTGTTGTTTAGCATAGCTATGATTGGAGACATAGTTTTTAAATGTATTTCAGTACTCAGTCCGTTATGGTCTGAAGAAGCATTTTGTGAAAGCGCTAACCACCGACTGAGAGCTCAATAAATTTGTGTCAATTACATGTTTTAGAACTCGTTTTTCACCATTAGAGGATGTTTTTGTATTCATATTACGCCAATCATTTTTATTACCTTCGCATGGTTGCTGTTGTTGGATTTCTTCTTGTTGTTTATATATATATATATATATATATATATATATATAGATATATATATGTATATATATATATATATATATATATATATATATATATATATATATATATATATATATAGATATAGATATAAAATTAATTAGGTGCATCATGTGATTATGATGTATTTAAATTGCTTTAGAATTGCTGCTTATTCGTTCTGATGAAATTTCCATTTTGTGAAAAGGAAGCACTTTATTATTAAAGGATTGTCTACAAGTATTTGGGCTCGTCCTTTTGCCTTAACTGTTAAATTTTACATGGAGTGGTGGGGGGTCATTCTGGATTGTTTTATTTGAGTTTGTGGCACATGTGTTTTGGTTATTAGAATTCACAATTTAATTGTCATTAACTTCCAAATGTATGGATATATATACATTTAGACCTGGGGTGATGTTGCATTTAATTTTAATAGCCACAGCAACTCCTTTTACTCGATACAGGTCTCCCAATGACCCCCCCTCTCACATCCGGCTTCACTGTTTCAATAGTCTAAAAATTAAACTTTTTAAATTCTGTTCAGTCTAAGATGTGTTTAAAAAATGCACTATTTGTGTTTTTCCTCATAATATTGTAGTGGTGTTCATAAATTCTTCTGTGAAAAGATATTTCAGTCTTTCTTTTATAAAAGGAAAGGCAAGTGGAACAGGTAGCCAAATAAATCCCACCTGCTGTTGCACAGATACTATTCCTGAAATATACTCTTGATGAAAAAAAATTGTTGAGATCACTTAAGTGCTTCAGCCTTCCAGTTTATCTGTATTACTTGGATTTCCCAATTCACTACACATGACATGAGCCTCTTTATTGATACCTCAAGAATAACCGCAACTCCTCATAAACTAGGCTATGGATTTATTTCCCAAAATTTCCTCCTTACACATTTTATGCTGTATCAAATGCTATATTCAGAATCCCATGTAACAGTTTCCTCAGACCTTCAATTTTCAGAAAGTTAGCCCCATGTGGGTATTGATTACCTCCCACAATTGCTAAACCTGCACTCATCGTTAAGCACTCCTATTTCATTATAACTACCATTTCTACTGCTTCATCACTTACTCTTGTCGCATTATTTAACCAGTGTACCCAACTCTTAACTTCCCCTTGTATCTTCTTGTCAGCCATAACCAGTGTACCCATCTCGTAACTCCTCCTTGTATTTTTTTGTCAGTCATTGCGGGTGCCTGCTACATGGTTTCTGCATCTGGATCCCTACTTCTTCTGTATAAACCTCTTTCCATGACTTACCTGTCATTCTTCTTGCTTCCGTGGCAAGCAATCCAAGTTCTAGTTTTTCATCTCTAGTCCATCCCCTTCCTTTCCACAGCCTAAAAAAGGCATAAATGACGTTGATCTAGTGTTATTTTTCTCAGCAATGTACTCTATATTTCTCTTATGCTCTTTCATAGTAGTGCAAGCTCCCTACATGTCTACAATATATAAATCTGATCAGCAATTTCCTCCACACAAGTCCAATGTTGTGTAAAAGGGGTACCATTCTTTTCTGCATATCCTTGCAAGTGTTTTAACCCACCTCAGGGTTCAGTCCAAGGTCCTCTCCTGTTTGGTATCTACTTCTCTGAAGTACAGGCTAACACAGAAGGTCTTTGGCTAACAAAGTTCGCAGATGATTGCAAACTAGGACCCATAATCAAAACTCCTAAAGATGTGGACATTCCACAAAAGGGCCTCACTGAGACAGATACCTGGTGTCAAAGCCATGGCCTCAGGCTCAATGCCAAAAAGTGCATTGTCATCCTTTTTGGTAAAAACTCTGTACCCATGAACTAACACATAAGCGATAATCTACATAACACCGAAAGTGTGATAAGAGACCTTGGGACACAGGTGGACAGTAGTCTCGTCTTTAATAATCACATCACCACAGTAGTTAGGAAATCCTTCTACATGGCACACCTCATCACAAAAGGTTTCTCATCCAGGAAAAAAGAGGTCATTGTTCCCCTCTACTCATCACTCATTAGACAAATTATAGAGTACAACGCCCCTTTTGGTATGTACCTCACAAGACATCTACAACAACTGGAAAGGCCACAGAAATACCTCACAAAGAGGATTACCGGCCTCAAACAGATGCCCTATGCAGACCATCTCAAATAACTCCAGCTTTACTCTGTCGTGTATTGGCTACTTAGAGGCGATCTCTGCCTAACATACAAAACTATGTCAAACCCAGAGCTGTTGGACATGCTCCCGGTAAAGAAATCCTAATCCCTCCGAGCTACACGCTCTAGGGACCTAAACCTTGTCACCACAATAAACAGAACATGCTGGAGGGATAGATTTCTTTTCCAGAGACTTCCCATACTCTGGAACAAACTACCTATCTATATCAAACAAAGCTCCTCATTAGCACTCTTCAAGAAAAATCTTGATGATTGGATGGGAGATAGGAAATTCATCCCGGGGATCACTTCTGTGGCTCTGCTTGACACGGGCACAGGGAAATAATTTTCTTGGTTAGCAAAAGCCAGGGTACCATTTGGCTAGGCTTATATAGGCCCTAGGGCCAATAGCCTAGTACCTACCTATGAACCTATGAACCTATGAACCTCTGCACAATCCATCTATATTGATTCAAAGTAAGACTTGTCCCATTCAACAGCTTTATCATTTGTAATATACTTTTCTGGAATAAATAATTTGTCAATCTGTATAGCCTCTTTCTTACTCCACCAATTCAGCTTACCAAAAGCTTACTGATATACCTGTTCCCAAAGCTGGATGTAAATGATTCCAATACTTCCCTTTCTACCTGACTCAGTTCAATATTTCTCCTTCCAAATCTTTAGGCTTCTCCTTGTCCTTATAGTGATTCTTCACAGTGCTCTCATTACAAGCTTTTAGAATCTCCCTGAAAAACAGCCAATCTTCTTTCTTCCAAATATACTAATATTTGTTGCCATGGAGGATATCTGTTCATCTAACCCTTCATCCCTTAGGTCCCTCACTTTCCTAATGCCATGTTCTTTCTAAACTTCCAGCTTATCCCCCCAACTCATTTGAGCAGCTCCTCCAAAGATCTCTAATTCTTCTGCCCCCTTTGTTTATGGATTGCAGCTTACATCCTAACAGCCTATAAATCATTTTGTCAGTACCATCCTTTACCTTGCTCATTGTTTTTCCCATTTCCAGCCTTCCAGCCCTTTTCCCAACCAACCCATGAGAATTTGTATTTTTCTTAACCCTGAGCATTTTCTGAATATTTATAGCAGTCAAATTTTGCCTAAATGCTGGCAGGCTCCATGCTGTTACTTTCCAATGTGCCCAAACCCTATCCTTTCAGATCCTTTCTTTTTTGCTTTTCCACACAGATTGGTCACATGCTATTAGATATCCCCTATAATTTTGCTTGGTGAAACAATTTGCATATGCTGCCCAAAATACAATATATGGAGAAGAATCATTGCATGAACTATTTATTTTCTACTCGAAGTGTGTAAAATCTACCCATCCATGTGTCTAAAGTTTTCTCTACTATAGTTTTAAGCTCCACCCAGTTCTGGTCTCTGATCGCTGTTACCAATGTATACATATTACACCCTAAGTACACCCCCTTCCAGTCTTTTCATGAAGTGCTGGACATACTGTCAGCTGATTAATTGCAAACTGTGTCACCACTGATTTTTAGGGTGGTAAAGGAGCCCAGACACTCTACCAAAGCTACTGAATGACTGCAATGGCCTTGGTAATTCTGCAGCTACATCCTCAAATCATATAGTTATCTACAAACAGATGTACGCTGCTCCTTTTCCATTCACTATGCTGCCTCATATACCATTCCATTACACACTGCAACAGGCATTCAATGACCATTCAAATAATCCTTTTGGTAATGAACAACCCTAATGTGGTCCACTTTCTAATACTATTTCCTCTGTAAGTTCCCACTGATTTATAACAACAACCTTTGGAGCTCTATAGAGGGTTTTCATTCCCCTCAGCCAAAGACCATCTTCAATGGCCTCCTTCAAAATGTCTATCATGAAGTCCCATGATACACAGTCAAATGCATTCAGGATGCCAATAACAGTTTCTGCCTTTTTCTGGCCCTTGCTTCAGCCCACTCTAAAAATCTTTAAGATTATGTCAGTGGTCCATGGAAGATCTACTTTTAATAAACCCCACTTTCTCATCCCACATTATGCTTGGAAGAGCTTTTTTCAATCTTACAGTCAAACTTTGAGCAAACTTTGTACCTACATTGGAGATACAGGCTAGTAACATTTTACATCTGATTCTTTCCCTCTGTGTTTATACAATATAATTACTGTGGCTTCTTCCACAGAATCAGTTAAATCTTTCTTGTTCTATGATATCATGGATAGATCATTCATTGTAGCATGCATCTGAAAACTCACTCTTTTACAGAAATTAGTGGGTGTCTCCATCTAGACTGCTCACCTTCCCCCTTCAAATGTCTGAGAGCCTCATTACCTCCACCTTTCCTGTTGACAAATTTACTTTTTATTGTTCCTCGTTACTAAATAGATATTTCTATATATAGCTCACTGTAACTTGATGGTCCAACCTTCTGTAAAGTTTAGTATAATGACATCAAATCCATGCTCTTATTTGTTCATTTGTTTGGCTTTCCTCTCCCCTTTCATCTTCCACTGAACTAATTCAAAACTTCTTTTTCTTTCCATGATTCTTCACATCCGCACCATGATGTCAGTCTCTCCACTCACCAACTACTCTGACCTCTTCTCAACATCTCAGCTTTCATCTTGGATTTCTCATATTCTTTCAGTCTATCCCTTATGGCTGCTTACTCTGCTATATTTACACCCTGGGCTTCTTCCTCTCTGTGAATAAAATGTTGCAACTTTCTAAGTCTATCTTCTAGAACTATCATGTCATGCCCAGTTAATGTTTCTCATTGTACCTCCTCTTGTCATGATATTGCTCATCCAGACAGCTTTCACTCCATCCCAATTAAAGATTTCAAGTGTGCTCTTGGAGATTTTATTGAAGTCTACAGACTACTGAACCATGTCCAGTGTCAATGTATTATTGTCGCTCCTCGTCCAGTGGCCCGGATTCTATCTCCATACATCTATGTTCTGATGTCCTAATTCACTGCTCATCTCAATAATATCATGATCTACTAAGTTTCTTTCTCCAGCATACAGCTGTGATTTCCTCAAATGTTTCCTATCCACCAACAATCCATCCAATCTACCAACTTGTTTCATTTCATACCTCATAAAAGTAAACCCTTCACTCCTAGTCTTAGTTATTGCCACATATGCAATAATCTCACTTGTCTCATCCCCTCTTTTAGGGTTTATCTATGAAATTCAGCTGCTCCAGATTTCCTACTCTTTTGCGGTCCAGCGCCACACTGGCATCACCCCTATAATTACTTAGTCTCCCTCTTGCTTTGATACCAGTGAATTATTCATCTATTCATGGAAAACCTCAGGTCTGTCTGTATTAGGCCCATACAAAGAACTCAAAACCAGTCCTATGTTCCCCCGTGGCCATCTACCTACTACCCATTTACCTTCATCATCTTTGACTATCTTCACTACCTTCCATTGTTCAACATAACAGCTAGGAATTGCTACGTCTCCTCTTATCTCCTTTGCCTAACTTGAAGTCAACCACTCATAACCTTTCTTTTATAACATTTGTATTTTTCAAGGTTTTAACTTTAATACTTGCAGAAAAATTAAACCACCCTCCTCATCTTCTAAATTCCAGGTTGCTACTGTCATTTTCTCTCGTTTCCCCTCTATAGCACCAGTACCCATTCCCATTTCTACCAAAGCTAGTGTCCGCAGAGCTCAGAATTCCCTCCACCTGATGATTCAGCAACTGTCAGCTTGAGTTTGTCTGAAAACATATTTTCTTTTATACTACTGTCCTCAAACCTACTAATATATACCTCAATGCGCTCACCACAAGTCTTCTGGAATTACTTCATGTGAGACAATACAGTGCACTATGTGCACCATACAAGCTTACACTTATCCACTAAACAAAACAATATATTATAGTCTACAGTGATAAAACCGCATATTGTGTTGATAATACAAGATGCTAGCTATTTCCGTTTCTGTTTCCATACTTATATTCAGCATTATATAATGCAGACACTGTTAAACCTTCATAGAAACTGTCTATACTATTATAAACACTGTATATTTGTTTACAGCAGGCAGTATTTATGTATCACACTTTTTGTAGCTTTTCAAGTAAACATAACACTGGAAGCAGCCCTATTGGGGTCATCATCACTAATGCGTTGTTCTGCAGGTCATGCATACAGTCCTCATGTATGACAAAAGAAGTAAGCAAGAGCATTGTCCCACATATATAACTGTAGCAGTTATTGCTCCCAGGCATTGACCACAGATTTAGTTCAGCAAGGTAAAACTATTTCTGCTCAATATCCATTTGTAGCATTTGGTTTGCAGCAACCCATATAATCTGGTATGTCTATTATGTCCCACACAACTCATGGCACACTCCTTACTTACAGATGATCCAGCAATCACCACATCAGCATTATTCAAGGGCCTTTCAACTCCATGCATGTTGTCAAAGACAGGTGGGTACTCCCTTTACTTCCTAATCATGTATTCCATCATTGTATTAGATAGAAAAAAGACATAAATAAAAACACAAAATGAGATAACTAAGTGCAGTATTTCTGTACATCTTTCTGCATGACCATTCCTTCCATTAAATTCACTCCCTCTGCTGCTCACATCATTAATTTCTGCCATTACTACTACCTCCCAAAGCTAGTACTCACTTTGCTTACATATCCATTTTCCATATGTCGATCTGGAAGAGTGCCAATTCTTTCACTCCCACTGCCAAATTTTGTTATTCTGTTTCTTTCTAACTCCCATTCTTCTATCCTCCTTCTCCCCTTATTTCCCCTCTTGCAGTCCTCAAGTCAGCATTTTCCCATTTCTTCTCTTTGCCAGAGCCTGTCTTTCCAACAAGACTTCTCTCGAAGAAAATTACTTCCAGCAGGCCTCCTACATAGCTGTTTGGTGTCACATTTATCAGTGTAGCTATGTTCTCTCTCTCACCATGCTGCCCCATGTCAGGCTTAATTATGCGCTTGCTCCATTTATTTTTCTGGTCTTTTACTTCTTCAGTGTGTACCACTTTTTTTCCTTATATTTCTGGTCTGTTTCTTCTTTCTTCTGGAACTATCAGGCCTGGTCCCCCTCTCCTCCACCTAAGGGTCAATACAATCAACAAGCATTTCTTCTGCTATGGCATTTGAAACATTTAAAACATTTGCTATATTAGCAGGAGAATCCTCTTTTCCCTTCACCCACCAGTGGTTTTCCTTCCTTACCACATTGTTGTATTTGTGAATAACTTCTGTATCATTCATAGCTCACAGTTCTTTTTTTTACAAATAACTTTGAAAACAGCAGGTTATAATAGGAATGCCGCTGCTTGTGCTTGTCTTAAATGAAATGCGGCTGTAAGCAAACTTTTTTTATTTCAGATAAATCTGTGTTACAAAATCATCTACAATTTTAACTCTATTGCCACCAACTGCAAAACCCTTTGGGGGTGTTACAGTCTTTACTATCCATTCTTTCAACTTGTTACTATGGGATTTTACAATTAAATGTTTTGGTCTAGCAGCATTTCTAGACAATCTACCGACCCTGTGTGGTATTTCTATTTGTTTATCTAGCCAGCCAGTTCATTCAGATACTTGCCATATCCATCGTTCTATATATTGAGCTGCTTCTTTTCCCTCCAACCCTTCCCTTAGGCCTATAGGAGGTTACTAGGCTAATGGCCCCAGGGCCCTTACAAGCCTATCCAAGTTCAACCCATGTTCCCAAGGGTGTCTGGTTCAAGCAGATACAAAAATTAGCACCTCTTGCCCCTGTCCAAGAGGAGCACAGGTGGAACCCTTGGGGTGAATTTCTGGTTACCCATCAAGCTGTCCAAATTACACTTAAATAGAGGCAATGAGGGGCTTTGTTTAACATGAACATAAAGCTTGCCCCAAAGGTGGGGCAACCTCTGTGAGACAAATCTGTCTCTCCAGCAAGTTCTGCTGGTGTCACATACCAGGTTAAGGTCCTTTGAGCAAGTGACCCATGTGCCGTATGACTTGTGAATGTGGCACATTTCCATTAAAGCTGGGTCAAAAATTACTCTATATGCAAAGCACAGGGTGCATCTGAGCAGTCTGTACAACACAGAGTAAAGTGACAATGATTTCAGTCTGTCTGTATAAGACAGATCTTGAAGAACCTGAATTTTCTTTGTAAGGAACCTTTGTGGACTCTCCAATTGCTGCAGATGTTTGAAAGGAACATACCAAAGCGAGCATTGTACTCTATTATTGGCCTGATGAGGGAAGAGTACAAGTGGGTTATAACCTCTTTTTTTCTGGAGGCAATGCCCTTACTTATGAGATGACTAATATAAAATGCACTTCTTACCACTGTGGAAACATAGTACTTGAAGTAAAGGTTGCTGTTGACTTTTGTGCCCAGATCTCTCACCACTGATTGTTTGCTTAGGGTAATGCTATTGATTTTGTAGTTTGCAGGAACACTCCCCCCTTTTATTAAATTTAAGACCATGACTTTGACACCAGTCCTGAATCTGCCTAAGACCTTCTTGCAGGATGTTAACCTTCCTCTGGGTTTCAATGATTGCTCCCAGTTTGCAGCCATCAGCAAACTTTGTCAGCCACAGTCCTTTAGTTTAGTCTAGTTTAATCTAGTTTAGCCTGTACTTTAGAGAAGTAGATTCTGATCAGTAGGGGTCCCATAACAGATCCCTGTAGAACACCCCTGATTACGGTCTGCTGAAGGAGGTGGAGTCCCCTATTTTGACTGTATGAGTCCTATCGGTAAGCCAATTTGCAACCCACCTGACAATATATGGGTTGATACCCAGCTGGTTGAGTTTATAAATGGTACCTGAGAGGAGGACTGTGTCAAAAGCCTATGCTAAGTCTAGGTAGGTCGTATGTGCAGATTTGCCCTCATCTAGGACTTTATTGACTGGCTCAAAGAAGACCACCAAATATAACAGGCATAATCTCCCCTTGACAAAGCCAAACTGGGTAGGGTCGAGCATTTGGAGAGTTCCTATATCTTTATTAATAAGGTCCGTGATGATTTGTTCCAAGGGCTTGCATATAAGGCTGGTCAGGCTAATGGGTCTATAGTTCCTGGGGTTGTGCAAAAAGATGACAGTAACTGTTTTCAATTCTGCTGGGATGAAGCAAGTGCTTAGTCTGTGATAGAAAAGTGTTCCTAATGGCGATGCCAATTGCTGTTTTAACCCATGTAGAACACAGCCCAGGATGTTGCCTGGTCCTATAGAGGCTGTGTTTATGGCCGTGGAGAGCTTGTTTAAAATATGTTCCTCGGAGATGCTAGGTGGGGACAAGTATTAGGGATGCTTTGGGGTATATGTGGCAGGGACAGGGGAGTAATGTTTTAAATGAACATGTCAGCCAGCAGATTTACTATATCCACATGTTCTGTATATGTAGTACCATTAACTATGAGTTCACTGCAAATTTGGGCCTTACTTTTGAGGTTATGGATATAACTAATTTGGATTCATAATTAGCTTTGGAGGACTTCAATAGGAGTCTTATTTGCTTGTTTAAGTTGAGGAGGGAGTGTTTCCAGTTTTGAGATTGTTCCTTCCTACCTTTAGGCAGCAGTTTCTTTCTCCTATTGTATAGCTTATTAATGGTAGTTGTCCACCAGACAGGTTTGTTTTTTCCTTGAAGATCTTGCTTTGGTTTTATCAGGTACAGCAGAGTCAATACAACTGTACAGGTGCTAGTATAAAGCTTTGGTGTATAACTCAGCATAGCTGTCTTTTCCATCAGTGGGATAGGGGGCTATGAAGCTATTTATGCTGTCATGTAAGAGGTTGTAATTGGCCTTGAAGAAATTTTTTCATCTAGTTGTTGCAGAGGGAGGTTCTTGTGTTATAGTTGTGTCTAGCAAGACTGATTTGTGGCTAGATCTCACCAGGGATTGTCACACAATGGGGGTGGTGTAGCTGTTCCCCATGTTGGTGAGCACCAGATTCAGGACATTTGAGCCCTTTGTGGATGTGTCAACCAGCTGATCCAGGGCATTGGAGTTAATGACGTTCAGGAACCTTTGGACAAGTGAGTTACAACACACATAATTTACCCAGTCGATGGGTAATTAAAGTCTCCCAAAACCAGGGTGTTTGGTTGTATCTTCATTGACTCAAGTAGATCCAAGTAGGCTGAGTGGATATCCTGATTTCATGAATAGGGTCCTATAGCTGCCAATGACCTGAAGAGGGAACTTACATACAGTCAATTGCACCTGAAGTAATTCAAGGGAATTGTGCTGTTTAACCAAGCTAGAGGTGTATTTATCTTTAATGAATATTGATATACCACCTGCTTCAATTCTCATGCCTTCAGTTTGTGATCTGAATGTGTGAAAGGAAATGTAACCTGGTATAGCTGGAGTGCTCTCCACAGCCTTAAACCAGGTCTCAGTGATGCACAAATGTCACCATCTTCCAAGGTGAGGACTACATCCAGTGAGTGCAGTTTCTGGTTTAGACTCCTACGTTTAGCAGCATAAACTTGAAGTTGTTTTTAGAGGGTATTTTTACGTCAGGAATTTTGTTCTTGTGACATTGCCTAAAAAAGGTACTATGGGTGTGGCAAGAGCCTTAGGCAGTAACTGAAATCCCAGGGGTGACCATCTCTGGCAAAACATTGAGGTTTGTCGATCATGTCATCCCAAGCTGACAGATACTGGATCCCCTTTGAATGACACCAGAAACTAAGCCAATTGTTGAAGTCAATCGTTTTTTGTTTGCATTGAGATATCATCCTTAGACAAAGGTCAAATGTTGCTTAAGGCTAGGGACATACCTGCCTGAGGCACATAATCAGAGAGCTCAGTCATGTGTCTCTTATAGTTCAGTGAGGTACATCTCAAGTCATTCACACCAACATGGACTATGATGGAGTCATAACAGTGCCTGTTGTTGAGGGACTTGAGTGCATGTATGGTGTGGTAAATCCTGACACCTGAAAGTCAGCTGACTGTGACTTTTTCCCTATCCAACCTGGTGAGAGGGACATCTGTGTGTCTCAACATTGAATTGCCTATGACTAAGATGTTTGTTTTTGTGTGATGCCTTAGTTGCTTGACTGGTGAGACACTGGTGTGTGACATAGTTGTACTATGTTCTCCAGAGGATGTATTATGTGAATCTTGCTTGTGTTTGTGTTTGAGAGGTCTCTGATATTTAGGTAAGCTTCTGGTAAGGAACTCCGCATATGTAGGTTTATGTGTTGTTGGTTTGGTAGGTGCAGGAGGTGAGGTGTGCATGCTGACAACCTGCCTAGTACTAGATGAACTGACTGGTGAGTAAAAGAGCCTGGACTCTAGGTTCTCTATATAGATGCATCTTTCACATAATGAATTTGTGTGGACTAGTGATGCTATATTGCCTCAGCATGCTCAGTTCAACCAGCTGGCTGGAGAAACTGTGAGAAATTGTCCATCCATAATGCTAGGTAAGTTAATGTGGTCAGAACACAGGGAGAGGACAGGAAGGACCAAGTAAAGTAGAGGACAGGAGAAGTGGATGAAAAACACGAAGGGCTAGTAGGTAGTGTCACTCATCCAGTCAGGATAAAATAGACTAGCTTTCATGGGTTCTGTTCAAGCAGCTTTATTATGCACAAACACATCAGGATGGAGGCTTAATAGTTTTAACTTAGATGAACTTATAAGCAAACTACCTATTACACTCATACATGCTCACTCTCTGGCTACACTTCCAAAATAGCACTGAAGCTAGCACGTGCTTGCCATTTATATGCACATGCTGTCCTTGAAATGCTTCTTAAAGGTACAAAACACACACTATTTTACATCCTCCCTTTTCAGAAATGAGTCATGCAATATTGATGACATAAATAATTCTTTGTCATGCAACTATACAGAACTAAATACATATAGACAATTATGTCCAGGTTGCTTTGTATTACACTAGGTCTGCAAATAAGAACAAATTGTGTGACATAGAAATTGGAATTAGGTGAGAGGACTGAATTTTAAGTTCACTTCACGTGTTCTTTCTAGAACTCTTAAGGTTTCTGTCATGCTCTGCTTCACTATTGCTCCCACCAAAAAATCATCTACTATTATGGCACAAGGATAACCTGAAAAAATTTGGTCCATTGCACACGGAAAGACTTCACTTGCAGAATTTATTCGAAATGGCATCCTGAGGACTCTGTATCTGCCAAACAGGGTACTGAAAGTAGTCAGTAATTAGGATTTGCAATGAAACATTCTTTTTCTTCATTCAGCTTTTCCCGGTTATAGGTCACCACAGCGGATCTTCTGTCTGCTCATGATTGGCAGTGGAGTTTTACAGTGTTGAGCTGCCAGCCTGGCACCCAACCTTCCACAGAAGGCACACGCATGCACACACTCACACCTAGGGCCAATTTAGAGTGTCCAATCCACCTACTGCATGTCTTTGGGATGTGGGAGGAAACCGGAGCACCCGGAGGAAACCCACGAACCCACAGAGACGACATGCAGAGTCCACAGAGAATGATATCTCTATCACTCCAGCCTATAGGATAACACAAACAAAGAAACACTTTAACCCTGTACTCTTCCAAAATGAACTCAAAGCTTGTGACTGGAAACCTGTAAAAATACTCCCACTTGATGAAGCTGTCAAATATTTTAACTCTAAATTTCTTGCAATCCTAGATGAGCATGCACCCAAATGATCTATTAGAATAAAATCCAAACCAGCCCCCTAGCTAACAAAAGAGACTAGATAAAAAATATTACTTAGAAATAAAGCTTGGGACAACTGGAGAACTAACAGAACCTCCCCTGAAAGACAAACCTTTATACAGCTGAGAAACATAACTAAAAAGGCTATACTCTCTGACTAAAAGAACTACTATACTAAGCTACAACAAACACATCACAAGCAGCCTCAGAAATTTTGGACTAACATCAATAGACTCCTCAAACCTGGTCACTCTAGCACACCATCCCCTCATGATGCTGATCATAACACTCCACTTCAAACAGCCAACAACTTCAACACCTATTTCACAGAGACCATACAGTCCCTAGCTAGTCAGCTTTCCACTGATAACATGAGGCTCCCTTCTTCTACAGCTGGATCTCTACCAACTTTTACATTTTATCCTATTTCAACAACTTTCATCTACAAAATCCTACTAAAGCTTAAGCCTTGTACTCCTTCAGCTGACCAATTACCTTCTGAGTATTTGAAAATAGCAGCGAAAGTTATTGCCTTTCCCATATCCATCCTACTCAATAGAACCATTAAAGAAGGCATCATTCCAGACATCTGGAAAATCTCCCACATCATCCCCCTACATAAAGGTGGTAAATCCAATGACTACTCTAATTACAGACCAATAGCTCTCCTATCACCCTTAGCTAAGGTCATGGAAAAATGCATTCACCATCAGTTACTCAACCACCTAACTAAACACAATATTCTGGCTACATGCCAGCATGGCTTTAGGCCATTTCATAGCACTACCACTGCTCTACTATCTTTCACTGACACCATTAATAAGAACCGTAATAACAACATCCTCTCTTCTGCTCTCTTCATCGAACTTTCAAAGGCTTTTGATATGGTTAATCATCCCCTACTTATAAATACTCTTGAACTTCTTGCTCTAAATCCCCCAGTTATACAATGGTTCAAGTCCTACCTTAACAATAGACAACAGGCAGTTCTCTGGGAAAATAAACTATCATCCCTCCTACCAGTCACCCTTGGAGTCCCCCAGGGCTCCATTTTAGGACCTTTTCTCTTTTCTTTATTCATCAACAACCTTCACATAGCAGTCCCTGAAGCTACCTGCATTCAATATGCCGATGATTCCCCACTTATATGTTCTGCTAACTCCACATCTGAACTACTCTATCTAACTCAAAAAGTATTTAACTTAGTAGAAGACTGGTTCCTAAAATGCTGCCTTCTTTTGAATCCCAAAAAACCAAGCTTCTACTCTTTGCACCCACCAGTAGGTCCTCTCCTATTGATTTCTCTATTATATCTAACAACAGTACCCTTATCTCTCCCGAACAAACTACCAAACTATTAGGAGTCACAATTGATAACAACCTTAACTTTGATATGCATATAAATAACACCATTCAAGCAGTGAACAGAAAAATTGGCTCCTTATACAGAATCAAACCCTTCCTAACTCCTCTAGCTAGAACCACCATTGCCCACTCTCACTTAATCTCAACTCTTCTCTATGCTTCTTCTATTTATGCTAATCTAAAAAAAAATAATCTTCTCAAACTATCTTACTCCTATAACAATATTGCCAGGTTTGCCACTGGCAATGCATTTCAAACACACCACTGTCTGGATCTTAAGCAGCTTGACTGGCTTGAACTCCCTAACATGCTAACTTTTTCCCAACTCACCATTGCTCACAAAATCTTTTACCAACCTAATAATACTTCAATTCTTACTAACCTCATTACCCCATATAATAATCTGATTTCTCTACGCTCTTCAGGTAAATTACTTGCTAGTATAAGTAAGTCCAATAACTTGTCAGGCGACAGCATTTTCTCCAATACTGTTGGGAAACACTGGTACCTTCTACCTACTAATCTAACTCTACTTCCATCACTGTCACTCTTTAAGCAAAAACTCAAAATTCACCTAAAATCACACTGGTTATGTCCCTGCACTAACCCTGATTAATTAATTAATTAATTAATTAATTAATTAATTAATTAATTAATTAATTCATTAATTAATTCATTAACCACCTTTTCTTTTTACTACCTATGGTTCTACATCTCACTCTACATACCTCTCTGTATGCTAATATCTGGTCTCCGAAAACTTATAACCACAAGTGTTTATGTTAACCATCAATGAACTATAGTGTATCTCGCTTATCAAACAATCTCACAACTGTTATATTATTGACCTACTTGTATTTTTACTTTGAGTATGCCTTCTTTTGATTGTATATACCTCTTATTATTTTTTTGTACCTGTACTTGTTTTTGTTATATAATTGCATAATAGTGTTTATACTATGTTGGAGGTTTTCTCCCCGGGCCTCTACTGAAAATGGAAATATATCCAGTTAGACTAGCCCGATCAACAAATGTAAAATAAATAAAATAAAATAAAAATTGTAGTTGTCCACCAGGCAGGTTTGTTTTTCCTTGAAGATCTTGCTTTGGTTTTATCAGGTACAGCAGAGTCAATACAACTGTACAGGTGCTTGTATAAAGCTTCGGTGTATAAATCAGCATAGGTTTCTTTTCCATCAGTGGGATAGGGGGCTATGAAGCTATTTATGCTGTCATGTAAGAGGTTGTAATTGGCCTTGAAGAAGTTTTTTCATCTAGTTGTTGCTGGGGAAGGTTCTTGTGTTATAGTTGTGTCTAGCAAGACTGATTTGTGGTTAGATCTCACCAGGGATTGTCACACAATGGGGGTGGTGTAGCTGTCCCCCATGTTGGTGAGCACCAGATTCAGGACATTTGAGCCCTTTGTGGATGTGTCAACCAGCTGATCCAGGGCATTGGAGTTAATGACGTTCAGGAACCTTTGGACAAGTGAGTTACAACACACATAATTTACCCAGTCGATGGGTAATTAAAGTCTCCCAAAACCAGGGTGTTTGGTTATATCTTGATTGACTCAAGTAGATCCAAGTAGGCTGAGTGGATGTCCTGATTTCATGGATAGGGTCCTATAGCTGCCAATGACCTAAAGAGGGAACTTACATACAGTCAATTGCACCTGAAGTAATTCAAGGGAATTGTGCTGTTTAACCAAGCTAGAGGTGTATTTATCTTTAATGAATATTGATATACCACCTCCTTCAATTCTCATGCCTTGAGTTTGTGGTCTGAATGTGTGAAAGGAACTGTAACCTGGTATAGCTGGAGTGCTCTCCACAGCCTTAAACCAGGTCTCAGTGATGCACAAATGTCACCATCTTCCAAGGTGAGGACTACATCCAGTGAGTGCAGTTTCTGGTTTAGACTCCTACGTTTAGCAGCATAAACTTGAAGTTGTTTTTAGAGGGTATTTTTACGTCAGGAATTTTGTTCTTGTAACATTGCCTAAAAAAAAGTACTATGGGTGTGGCAAGAGCCTTAGGCAGTAATTGAAATCCCAGGGGGTGACCATCTCTAGCAAAACATTGAGGTTTGTCGATCATGTCATCCCAAGCTGACAGATACTGGATCCCCTTTGAATGACACCAGAAACTAAGCCAATTGTTGAAGTCAACCATTTTTTGTTTGTATTGAGATATCATCCTTAGGCAAAGGTCAAATGCTGCTTAAGGCTAGGGACATATCTGCCTGAGACACATAATCAGAGAGCTCAGTCATGTGGCTCTTATAGTTCAGTGAGGTACATCTCAAGTCATTCACACCAACATGGACTATGATGGAGTCATAACAGTGCCTGTTGTTGAGAGACTTGAGTGCATGTATGGTGTGGTAAATCCTGACACCTGAAAGTCAGCTGACTGTGACTTTTTCCCTATCCAACCTGGTGAGAGGGACATCTGTGTGTCTCAAAATTGAATTGCCTATGACTAAGATATTTGTTTTTGTGTGATGCCTTAGTTGCTTGACTGGTGAGACACTGGTGTGTGACATAGTTGTACTATTTTCTCCAGAGGATGTATTATGTGAATCTTGCTTGTGTTTGAGAGGTCTCTGATATTTAGGTAAGCTTCTGGTAAGGAACTCTGCATATGTATGTTTATGTGTTGTTGGTTTGGTAGGTGCAGGAGGTGAGGTGTGCATGCTGACAACCTGCTTAGTACTAGATGAACTGACTGGTGAGTAAAAGAGCCTGGACTCTAGGTTCTCTATATAGATGCATCTTTCACATAATGAATTTGTGTGGACTAGTAGTGCTATATTTTGCTTCAGAATGCCCAGTTCAACCAGCTGGCTGGAGAAACTGTGAGAAATTGTCCATCCATAATGCTAGGTAAGTTAATGTGGTCAGAACACAGGGAGAGGACAGGAAGGACCAAGTAAAGTAGAGGACAGGAGAAGTGGATGAAAAATAAGAAGGGCTAGTAGGTAGTGTCACTCATCCAGTCAGGATAAAATAGACTAGCTTTCATGGGTTCTGTTCAAGCAGCTTTATTATGCACAAAGACATCAGGATTGAGGCTTAATAGTTTTAACTTAGATGAACTTATAAGCAAACTACCTATTACACTCATACATGCTCACTCTCTGGCTGCACTTCCAAAATAGCACTGAAGCTAGCACGTGCTTGCCATTTATATGCACATGCTGTCCTTGAAATGCTTCTTAAAGGTACAAAACACACACTATTTTACATCCTTCATCTTTCAGAAATGAGTCATGCAATATTGATGACATAAATAATTCTTTGTCATGCAACTATATAGAACTAAATACATATAGACAATTATGTCCAGGTTGCTGTGTATTACATTAGTTCTGCAAATAAGAAAAAAATGTGTGACATAGAAATTGGAATTAGGTCTAGCAACTGGGACTGTCTCTGCTGAATGTTCAACTTTGGAGACATCAGGAACATCATCAGGAATGGAAGTAGAAGGTTAAGACACGTTCTGCAACAGAAACATTGTCTGGATTGCTTTGAGATCTAGAGTCTGTATCACAGCAGCAATGTTGCTATATCAATTCTGATACAGGAAGATGTCTATGATTTCTCCAGTACTCTACACCCTCAGATTCTGTGAAGTAGGATCTCGGCTCAGTACATATACATACCTGTTACTTGACCAATCCTATCGAAACCTTTCACTATTTGTATCCTCACTGTCTCTCCTTATTTCCATCTTTCAATGGACAAAGAAATCTGCTCAACTTGTCGTAACTGGACTTCTGGAAAGAATGCTTTCTGAAAAGTTGAGCTCTAATTGTCCTGTTATTCTTAGCTTCAGGCCTCAACAAACTGGAACTGATAGGCAATGCTGTTTTGGTTTGCCTAGATAGAAGTCTCTGAGCAGGCGAGACAAGTATATTGTCACGGGGTATGTTTCTGAGACTGAATAAATACAAAAAGACATCGGTATTGTCATGCTTTGACTTCTCAAGCAATTGCTTTGTACTCTGTACTGCATGTTCAGCTAGTCCATTTGACTGTGAATACTGTGGACTACTAGTAACATATACAAATTCCCATTCTTTTGCAAATTTCTGAAACAACTGACTGGTAAATTGGGTACCACTGTCAGAAACAACTTTGAGTGGACTACCATAGACTAAGAAATGATGTTTCAACTTGGTAATAACAGCAGTGGATGTTAGATTAGGTAGTAACTCAATCTCAAACCAGTTTGAATAAGAGTCTACCAACACTAAGTAATGCTGATTGTTCCACTTGAATATATCAGTGGCTACTGTTGACCAAGGTAGTTCAGGAACTTGAATTAGTTGAAGTGGTTCTTTTTGCAAATGTGGTTTAGTACTATTGCATACTGAACAAGAAGAAAGTACTTTTATCAATGTATTTTTCTAGAGAAGGCCAAAATATTAGTCCTCTCACCCTTCTTTTGGTAGATTCAGAAACTAGGTCACCATGATGGAAAATCTGGATGCATTCATGTTGTAAGGAAGCAGGAACAACAATTTTAGGACCTTTGAAAATAATGCCATTTTCCATCAACATCTCATCTGAATGATTCCATTTTTTACACTTGTGCTGCTGACTAAATAATAAGAATTTCTCTCTTCTAGACTCATGAATGGCACCACAATTGTGACAGTTAACAATAAAGCTGGATTTGGGATTTGTTGACTCACCCTTGCACTTCAGGTGGTACACTAGATTGCTTTGACAGCCATCCATCATTAATGTAGTGGCTGAGTTTTGCAAAATTGGTTCAGTCTTTGTATGATCTCTCAGCTCATCAAGTCTTGTGGTAGAAAAAGGATGCACTACCATGACATAAAAGTCAAAATTCTCTTCATAAACCTGTTCTGTTGTTAAGGTGTCAGCCAGATAAAGAAGTTTGCCTTTTATATAGACCATTTTGAAGTTGTACTTTTACAGTTTGAGCATCATTCTTTGTAATCTTGCTAGAGCTGAATGCATACACTTCTTTAAAATAGTAAATAGAGGTTGGTGATCAGTTTCGATCTGAATAGCTCAACCATAGTTATAATCATGAAACTTTGAATATGCAAATACTATTGCAAAAAGTTCTTTCACAATTTGAGCATATTGCATTTCAGTTTGGATAAGAGCTCTAGATACATAGGCCACTGGTCTGCCCTCTTGAAGAATAACTGTGCCAAGAACAAACTTTGAAGCATCACTGGAATGAGTTACTGGTTTATTGACATCATAGTACCTTAATGTAGATGGGGTGGCAATTTTCTGCATAAGGTCTTCAAATGGTTTTTGGTACTGTTCCATCCAAGACTATGTAACATTTTTGCACATCAGCTCTCTCAAAGGTACTGTCAACTCATTGAAGTCTGGTATAAACCTGCCTAAACAGTTGACCATGCCAAGAAAACATTGTAGAGCTTGAACATTATCTAGAGCTGGCATCTCAAGAATGGCTGCTTGCTTGGATGCGTCTGGTCATAAGCCAGTGCTAGTAAATAAATGACCTACATATGTAATTTTGGTAGTCTGAATTTTCACTTCAGAGGACTGAATTTTAAGTTCACTTCACGTGTTCTTTCTAGAACTCTTAAGGTTTCTGTTATGCTCTGCTTCACTATTGCTCCCACCAAAAAATCATCTACTATTATGGCACAAGGATTACCTGAAAAAATTTGCTCCATTGCACGCGGAAAGACTTCACTTGCAGAATTTATTCCAAATGGCATCCTGAGGACTCTGTATCTGCCAAACAGGGTACTGAAAGTAGTCAGTAATTAGGATTTGCAATGAAACATTCTTCTTCTTCATTTGGCTTTTCCCGGTTATAGGTCACCACAGCGGATCTTCTGTCTGCTCATGATTGGCAGTGGAGTTTTACAGTTTTGAACTGCCAGCCCGGCACCCAACCTTCCACAGAAAGCACACACATGCACGCACTCACACCTAGGGCCAATTTAGAGTGTCCAATCCACCTACTGCATGTCTTTGGGATGTGGGAGGAAACCGGAGCACCCGGAGGAAACCCACGCGACCACAGAGAGGACATGCAGAGTCCACAGAGAAGGCACCCCAGATGAGAATCGAACTGGAGAACCTCTTGCTGTGAGGTGGCAATGCTAACCACTGCACCATCATGGCCGCCCACATTTGCAATGAAACATTACTTCCCAAAATGAACTTTTTGCCTCCAAAACAGAAAAAACAGTGGCATTTGATATTAGGGCTGTGACTTCCTCGACTGTACGCATTGGATGATGTGGTCTCTTTAATGCTTTCTTCAAATCTCTTGGCTCAGTACATACTATATTCTGATTTCATCTGAGCCTTTTTTGTGGGCTGGTATCATGGATGACATCCATTCAGTTGGTTCTGTGCCTGGGCAAATCACACCTTGTTGCACCATTTTATCCAACTGAGCTTTAACTTTATCTTGCATAGCTATCAAAACTCTTCTTGCCAGTCTAATCACTGGACTGACCTCTGGGTCTAACTTCATAGAATACACTACTGGAAGTTTGTCCAACTTATCATCAAAAACATCAACATACTCTGAGAAAATAGCTCCAGTAAAATTGGAACTAGGATATGTGCTTATATGATGAACTTCTTTGGTAAAGGATATCAAATTCATTCTCTGTCTGTGAGACCCAATAATGACTGCACAGGTCTTCAGACTACATAGAATAACAAACAGTAGCTGTTCCAAGCCAAATAACATGAAAGCACTTCTGAGCCATTGGTTTGAATTTCTTCACCTCCATAAGCAACACGTTTTGCACAAGTAGCCACATTGAGTTGTTCACCAGTTCTCACCTTAGCAAATGTGTCTTCTGACATAACATTACACTTTAAGCCAGTGTACACTATAATCTCAGTGAATTGACCATTGATCTGGTCAGTACATAATACTTCACTCTTCACTAACAAATTTACTGCATCAACCTTTGTACCAATTACTAATACACCATCTACCTTGAAAGTAGAATTACAACTCTCTATATGATCAACTTGCTTTTTTGAATGACCCTTATTTATAAATGTGTGAGGTCAACTTGATATGTAAAACTTCTGAAAATGATTCAATTTTTTACACTTGTTGCATTGCTGACCAAATGCTAAGCATCTCTCTTTCTTCTAGACTCATGATTGGCACCACAATTGTGACATTTAACAATAAAGCCAGATTTGGGATTTGTTTTCTCACCCTTGTACTGCACTGAGCATGTCTTTTTCTTAGTACTTGCTGGAAAACTATGGGTATTACCTGGGGAGCCTGCAGGAGTAGCAGGTACCATTAGGCCTGCTTCTGCTACCCACATGTTGCATGCTGTCTACATTTGCTTTGGAGCCTGCTAAAATCATGCTCTTATCACTCGCAAGCATACTTGTGCCTTTCTGTAACTTCATGGATTTGACAAATCTCAATAGCTCTGCTCATCGTTAAATCACTGTCATGAAGCAAAATCATTTTCATTGCAGCACTATTAATACCACACACAAGCCTGTCCTTTATCAACTCATCTTTTTAGTCACCAAACCGACACATTTTAGCTTTGTTTCTCAGGTCCTTAATGTAAGCTGTAAAAGTTTCCACTGTTTTCTGATCTCCTGTGTAAAACAAATGCCTCTCTAATGTAATATTTGTCTGGGGTTACACATTTCCCTGAACTTGTGTTTTAAACACTCAGGGTCTTCCCTTGATTCAGCCTGTGCAACAATATGATGGTTTTCACCTTCTCTCTCATATACTGCTAGTGCATACACAAATTAATGCTCTCTTTCAATGGCCTCTGATCCAGCTAGATTTAACAAAATGAATGCTGTGGTGCATGCATCTTTGTCAGAATAATCTGCTTGTATAAAAATATCATACTCTTGCTTTAATATTCTCCAGTTCTCTGCAGTATTCTGATCAAATACAAGTGGTGATGTTTTTTGAAATCTGTCTACCGAATTAACACATACCAGTGAAGGCTTTTACAAGTATGCAAAGACAAACACACATGTACATATGCCAGAGATGTATGTAAGTATTTGGAACTATGCCCAATAGCACAACAAGCCTCTGAATAACTGAACTTTGTGAAATAAGCCTCTTGGGCCCCAGAATACTGTTGAAATAACTTTACTTTAAGAAATCACCTCTTATCAGTGTAAGAAACATTTCAAAATAACTGCACTGTGTGTATAAACTGGGCGGAAGAAGCCCAGAGTAAGAACATTTTCAAATAACAGCACACTGAAACTTTCTCAAAATGGCTGTACTTTGCTAAATAACTTTTTACAGTGCAAGAGATACTGTGTAATGGCAGCACTTTGCAAATAGACACACCCAGGACAAGACACTTTTCAAAATGGCTGTGTTTTGACTGTACTTCATGAAATAGTTGCACCTTGCACATAAACTCTTCATAATAAATGCACAGTAATAAGCACACACTTTAAGCACTTCACACACTTTAAGATACTTTGAATAACTCTAGTTATGCCCTTAACACAATGCAAAATAGTAGTTATGCCAAAGCACAGTACTTTGCCAAAAAACAAGCAGTCGCCTTGCTTTATGCATGCTTAATGTGACCTGTTTGCCCTTATTATATTTGTTTTGCTCATTTAATCTTTTTCTGTGCCCATTATACCTTTCTTGTGCTCATTTTACTCTAAACATGCTAGTTTTACTTTAAACATGCTTGTTTTGCAATTCCTAGGTAATTTTGAACCCTTTATGTGCTTTTCTGATAATAGTTTTATCAAATGTCTTAATTTTATACATTTCATTTAATTAATAAACATTTTGTGCCTCTTGCTTATTTAATAATGTGGTTTGTACCCTTGTTATGCTCTATTTTATCTTTTTTATAAAATAAATAGTTTGTGCACATTTTCATTACCTTTGGTACATTTCTGGCCCTTTTTTGTGCTCTGCTCTTTTAGTTTACCTTCACTGTTAACTCTGTACCTCATAGCTCTGAAAGGCAGTCTCTGGAATCCTGGTGCTGTCACCATGTCACTCATCCAGTCAGGATAAAAATACAAGCCTTCATGGGTTCTTTTCAAGCAGCTTTATTAAGTACAAACACATCAGGATTGAGGCTTAATAACTTTAACTTAGATAAACTTATAAAAAACCTAGCGGTTACACTCATACATGCTTACTCTCTGGCTGCACTTTCAAAATGGCACTGAAGCTATCACATGCTTGCTATTTATATGAATGTGCTGACCTTGAAGTGTTTCTTAAAGGTACAACATACACACACTATTCTACAGGTAGGATCTGTGTGGGTACATCAGGAGCTTCACTGAATGTATCACCTGTCAGTGACAAACTGTCATGAGAACTAACCAATGGAGAACCAGCAGATTACTAAAGAAAAATGTGAAGGCAGACACAAACCAATGGAGCCCACTGGTGTTAGGTATTGCGAGATGGGCAAACAAGTGCAAATGTGGTGCTTATGAAGCAAATGAGAGCAAACTGATTTAAACACATTAACCAATAAAAAAGCTAAAAACTGTGCCATGTTCAAAAAACTTCCAATCAGACGAGTTCTAACTGCACACTCTTGGCATTAGGGTGCAGGGAACACTCTCCAACAAAAGATGGCTTGGTTTAGTGCTCAAGTTATACAAGCAGAACTAGATTTAGCAGGTCTGAATCTAATTAATGCTACAGCAAAGGAAGTGAACAATTTTAGACAAAAAAGTTGAAATTAGCAGTGATACGGTAAAAATGCAGCTCAAAATTGTAATATACAGTGGAAATTCTACTTAAGTTTTTCAGAGATTAGCAGATGCCTTGGATTGATCAGATAAATGCAGTAGAGCAGTACGTTAGCTGGTCTCCAAACTCTGTGGAGTTTTGCTAAAACAAGCACAAACTTATGCAAACATAGTGCTTATGTAGAAAACAAGAGCAAACTGATTTAAACAAATTAACCAATTAAAAAAAATCTCTAAACTGAGCCCTGTTCCAGCAACCTTAAATAGATGAGTCCTAACTGCACAATCTTGCCAATAGGGTGCAGGGAAACCCTCTCCAACAAATGATGGCATGGTTTAGTGCTCAATTTATACAAACAGATCTAGATTCAGCAGGTCTGAATCTAGTTTATGCTACAACAAACAAAGCGCAACAATTTCAGAAGAAAAAAAACAGTTCAAATAAACTTTCAAACATCAATTCCCAACTTAAAAGGATGTAAATTACCGCTCCTACTACAAGAGTATAGACTATAAAACCTTCTTAATGTAAATCAACTGGCCTTAAGCCCAAGTGCTTAAACCAAAACTAGGAGACTTAGAATAACAGTTACAATTTAATAAGCCTACTAACAAGTAGTAATACATGCAGCACAATAAATGCAATTGAACACTTTTAAGAACAAGCAGCAAAAGCAAAATAAAGTAATGTAGTAGGAAGAGACACAAATGCAGTAAAAGCAGCTGAATAAAGTGCAATTGTATTTGTAAGTTAAGGGGGTAGGAGGAAACAGATGATAACTCAAAGATGAGAAACTAAGGGGGTGGGCTTTCCTAAATGATCTCTCTGTACTCAGTAGAATAAGCTGATGAGATGGGGCTGGGAGGCGTGTCCACAATCAGATTTATAGCAGGAGAAGGCAATTCAAAAGCCACCAAGTTTAATAATACAGCAACAGTTGGGTGAGTGGGTGGGAAAAATAAAATGCAGACAGAGATCAGCAACATTCCGGCAGAGTACAGCAACAAGCCAAACAAGCACTCCAGCTAAATAGAGATATTTCTAGCTAAATGAAGAATTATATTTTTCAGCTCCTCCCACTAATTAGCTCACTTTAATCACTGTTTGCAAAGGAATTATTTGCTAACTTTTGTAACTGACCCTAGCCAACTCTTCTAAAAACTCCAGCAGAACAGAAAATATAGAACGCATGTTATACAAGAATAGAAGTAACCAAATCTTAAATGAAAAAACTTAAATTTCTCAGAAAATTCATTCTACATGTTTTGTATTTTCCACATAATCAGCTTTTGCTTCATACAACCAAGCATCTGCAGGCTGTTTTTTTTAAAGGACAACTAACCTTAGTATTGGAAGATCATATAACTGTGGGTCTATTCCCTATCTTTGCAGCTGGATTCATTTTACACTATGACACAGGACAACAAGGTTCTACAGTCTTGAAAGACCTACATTTTGCATGAAACATTTAACCAAGGCTCCATAATTCTGAATTGGTAGTACCCAGAAGGATGTAAATGATTCAACAGAACTAAATATTTACACATCATCACAACTGTTTTCATATAATCAAGTACATGTAGATACATTTAAGTGATCTTAAATATAACAGCAGTGCAATACATTTCAATTTGATCACCCTCATTTCTTCTACAATCATTGCCTAATCAATCTCATTTTAACATTAAAATATAATAATTTGCTATATAATAGTTCCCTTCAATTACAATTCCAAATCTACAGCATCACATATAATACACGAGCAGCTACCTTCCTTACTTTTTTCTATTACCATAGTCTTCGTACACAGTCTTCTCAATATTAAACTTTTAAATACATTCAACATTACTTCAACTAAAACTTTCCCTAATTCCTTTCATGCTCTTACATTTAATAAGGACATATTCAGTTTTCACTTTAATATTGTACATTGTAAACAATATTTCATTAATTTTCTTAAATTGCATTTGTCCTTTAACTAATATTTTCTATGTAATAGTAATCTCCATGGAAAGTCTACTATTTCATATGCCTTACAAACATCTAATCTGTCTTTCGTTTTTGGCAGATTTCTTTTCCTACAGGCATGTAATCTGTCTTTCTTTTATAACACAGTTCTTTTCCTCTATCAATCCATTCCAAAGCCTCATATAATGTTCTTCTTTCGGCTTTTCCCGGTTAGGGGTCACCACAGTGGAACTCCAGTCCGCTAATGATTGGTAGCATATTTAGATGAACAGTCCATGAAAGCGCCACTCCATGGATCATTTGATGCCAACTTTTCATCCCTCTCCTTCCAAATGGAAATGAAATTTACCAGTTGGATTGATTGAGATGTTCCCGATGGGGTAACTGCTGTGGCATTCACCGACGTTGTGAAAAAAAAAACTCGATACGTAAAAAGCAGATGTAAAAATACACTGGAACACAGCACAAGCAGTTGATGGTGCAAATAGTCTTCTTTAATTCATTCTGGTACCTCGGCCTTCGCCTTCTCATGGAATACATTTGTGATACACAACACCACCCCTTATATAACACCTCCACATTAAATTTACATAATTAATTGCTTAATCAATTACTCAAACAACCAATTTGTGAATGTATTGAGTAAAAGGGAACATACACCCCTATGCTTCAAATTCTACTGGTGTATTATTTTTTTAATGATTTTTTTTCTATTATTCAACCTTTTAATATTTAATTTATGTCACTTTATACTCGTATCACAAATTTCATTACATATATATCATGAAAAAATCTCAAAGAACACTTTCATTATAATTAAAAACTTTCTTTTTAAATAAATACATCTGGGGGACATCAAGCATAAAAGATTGGAGAGTCCAGTGGCCAAACATTTTCTAGATTATCATAAGGGGGTTCCAGAAGGATTCATTTATTGTGTGTTAGGAAAACCAAAAAACATAGGTGATGATGCGGGGTTCCATAATAAACTATTGGAAATGGAGTCCAGATTCATTTTGAATTATAAAACACTCTTTCCAAATGGTATGAACATGGAAATATGAATTACATGATAGAGCTATTTAAGATTTTTACCAATGAAATTTCGTAGTCTTATTTAGTAGTATATATAAGTTTTTCTTTAAACATTAATGTGTTCACATTCTTGTATTTATTTAAAAAGAAAGTTTTTAATTATAATGAAAGTGTTCTTTGAGATTTTTTCATGATATATATGTAATGAAATTTGTGATACGAGTATAAAGTGACATAAATTAAATATTAAAAGGTTGAATAATAGAAAAAAATCATTAAAAAAAGAATACACCAGTCGAATTTGAAGCATAGGGGTGTATGTTCACTTGTACTCAATACATTCACAAATTGGTTGTTTGAGTAATTGATTAAGCAATTAATTATGTAAATTTAATGTGGAGGTGTTATAAAAGGGGTGGTGTTGTGTATCACAAATGTATACCTTGAGAAGGCAAAGGCTGAGGTACCAGAATGAATTAAAGAAGACTATTTGCACCAACTGCTTGTGCTGTGTTCCAGTGTATTTTTACATCTGCTTTTTACGTATCGAGTTTTTTTTTTTTTTTCATATCTTACAAGAAAGCTGATTATTATGTATTGAATATGTTAGACAAAGATTAAATTACATCTGTCGTTTATGAATTTGTAAAGGTGGAAAAAAACATTGATCCCCTTCATATCCAGCATACCCAAAATCCAGAAAAATGCACATAACCCCTCATTAAGGTCAATACTGGCTGGACATCAATTGAGACAGAATTTATGGCAGCTTTTATTGATATAAAATGTAAAAACACACTTAATGCATGCCTTTCAATGTGTGTTATGTGAATCATGGGACTTACTTGCAAAGTTGAACAATTTAGCTTCTGAGGGAAATATTACATTTGTCACCACCGATATTATCAGTTTCTCAGTTATCCCTCATGGTATAGGGCTACATTTTTTTGTTGTATTGAATAAGTTATCCTCCTTAAGTATTATGGACATCCGAGTTTTTAGTGAGTTTATGGATATAATGTTAAAAATCATTTTTGAAGGAGAGTTTTCCATCAAGAAACGGGTATGGCAATAGGAGCTAATTGCTCCCATTTCTGCATAGATAGTGATGTTAGAGTGGGAAAGAACTTTCATGTTCAATACCTCCTTATTCAGTAAGGTTTATACTTATTACAGGTGTTTAGATGATACCCAGATTTTGTATAAGGGTAGCCAAACTCCATTAAGTGAATTTATCACATACATAGAAAACACAACATGCTATTTAAGTTTTACCTACACTTCATCTTTTGACACAATAGATTACTTTGATGTTGCCTATATAAAGGTTTGGATAACAATAGGTTTTGTTTCACTATTTGTAGGAAAGAGACTTTTTGCAATACCTACCTGCATTGCCATCCTTCTTTAAAAAAAAAAAAGAGTATTTTAAAATGACAGATGGTATGCCTTTCCAGGATGATTACAGACAATAAATATTTTGAACGTGAAATGGAAAATTTGATGAGTATGTTTAGGGAAAGGAATTATCCTGACTACATTTTGAACAAAGAAAAGGTTATTTTTCATGGTAGGTGTGACCATCTTGCTCCTCTTCTGAGCAAGGAAACCATGTTTACAGTCATACACATTACCTCTTTGCAAGATACGGGAAGTCACTAAGATGAGTGCTATGGTCATCCTGTTTAATAAGGATGCATACAAAATTGTTAGTATTGTGACAACTAATCCTAATTTGATTTTTACTGAGGAGTTTTACAACAAATCAGTGAGAAATCCCAATTTGCATTCCATAGAGTAAAACTTAAAATAATTAGTTGAAAAAGAGATAAAAGGGTACAGTGACCAATATATGTCAAAAATGTCTAAGTGTGGAAGTTGTAATGTTTGTAGGTACATCAATGATGGCCCTTTTGTGAGTGTGAATAGTTACCATTGAGCTACGAGTTGTCAAGGTTATGTTAATTTTGACACATTAGGAGGGTGCACCTAGAAACATGTACCTCTTGTCCCACTTTCTATGATGAAAAACTAACAGAAAATTTAAAGAGAGAATTTACGAAGACTTGACGGATATTAAAAATAAAAGGACAACCAATGCGTTATATAGGCATTCATTGGTTTGCACAGAACTTAATAAGTTTCTCTTTATTATTATTGACAAAGTGATCATTGATATAAGGGGTAGTGATGTTGAGAATTTATTTTAGAGTATAAAGAATTAGTTTGGCAAATTAGGCTAAATATGTATCACCCAACAGGTCTTAATGATAGTTTCTCATTGTAGAACTCATTAAAAATGAGATCACTTAATGTGTAGGTGAACATCAATTCCATAACAAAAGCAGTTATTTATTTTTGATCATTTATAGAGCATTATGTGGAATTTTTTTTTTGATATTTTTGCAATGTAGATACATATTTATAGTTGCTTTCTTTGTATATTGCTTACAGGTTATAATGTTTTTAAATTTAATATTTTATTAATTGAATGAAATAATTCTTCAATACCTTTAAAAGTCAAAGTTTGATTTAGGTATTATTTAATTTTGTATTTAAAGTGATTTATAATAGCTCATTTGATAAGTATTTCTTTAACGATAATATTTATGATGTAAATCTGAGCAATTGTGATTGGCTGTTTTAAGAATATATATATATATATATGCATATATATGGTAATTGGTTAATTTATGAAATATACTCTGAAGAACTTGTTAAGATTATGGAAGGACAAAAGCGCTTAATATATGTATGTATTTCTACTAATAAACATTGGTGGTGTTTCTCGTGCTTGGTTCTTCACCTCTGCAGTGGTTAATTGTGAAATGGGCAATTCAGTGGAGGATTTTACTTCTTTTTCCACTATATCTGCTACTACATTTTGTACTTATCTGTGTTCATATATTTTAACTCCCTGGGACACTTCATTCTTTTTGTCTCTATTCATATATGCAGACTTCACACACTCTGTCACTGTCCTTATTATATACATTTTTAAACAGAAAATGTCTCCCTATTTATCTCTCAGGCTTGACAGTATTCTTTCTTATTTCCTTACTACTTTAAAAGGGTGATATTTTATTTTTTTCCTCTCAAAAGATATATATGTCCTTTACTTTTTAAATTTTTTTTTCTACAATTCTCTCTATTAAATATCCCTTTCTTCACTGTATAACAGTCTTTCATACACAAACTATATTCATATAATTTTGCTCTGTAAGTTTTTCTTCTATCATAACATCTATATATATATATATATATATATATATATATATATATATATATATATATATATATTTTTTTATAAAACATTTCAGTAAATGTGCCCTTTTGCCTTCCCAGTATCCCACGACAGCCCTGTAAGTGTTCATGGTGTTCATAAAATATCTCAGCTAGTGTTTGCTTTAATATAATTCGGTTGTCCATTCCAAGGGTCAGCTACTGAGAGAGTAGCTGACCCTTGGAATGGACTATCAAATTAGTAAACCTCTCACTTCTATATAATTCCTACACAGGTCATTTGGTAAATCTCTTCTAATCTTTGATAACCCCAGCCATTCCCAGAAGTTGCTATTTCTATGTACCTAAATATGATCTCCTCCTATATGTCATTATGAAAGTATAGAATTATACATATTTTAATCTTTCATAATAACTTAAACTTTCATATCCACAAATGCTCTTGGTATAATTTCACTTTACTCTTCCCAACTTACACATGATAGTTTTCTTATAAGGTTTCCATGTTATTATTACATACTCTAGTTTGGGTCTAATGTACCTTACAGAAAAAAAATTCATAACTTCATAGCTGTATACTAGGTTAATGATGACTAGGGCCCTTAAAAACCATGCAGCCCAAATGTGACCCACAAAATGATCTATATTTGACTTATAGGGGTGGTTACTGACTGCATCTATCCATCAGAGAAATAGTAGCCTGCCAAGGGTAAATTTCTGATTACCACTCCACTGGTCCAAGTTGCACTTAAATAGGGATAGGAAGGAATTTTAACTTGACTAAGTCTGCAGATGACTGCAAGCAAGTAGCATTCATTGAATCTCCAAATGACACAGCCATACTGCAGGAAGCTTTGCCTCAAACAAATAACTAGCACCAGAATCATGGACAAACTAAATGACAAAAATGCATTACTGTATCCCTCAGGAAGTTATCAACACTAGGGAAATACCACGTTGACAATATACTCCTAAGGCTTGACCTAGATGTTTGGGATTTGTGAACTTATGTGGACAGTGACCTAATTTTTGACTATGTGTCCACTGTCATAAGAAAGTCCTTCTGTATTGTGCAGCTTTTAAACAAAGGGATTGCTCCTAGATCTAGTGATATCATTGTTCCCCTTTACTCATTAAGCTAATCATAAAGTATAATGCCCCCTTTAGAATGCACCTGTCCAGACTTATGCAACAAATGGAAAGCCTACAGAGATGACTTACTAAAAGGATACAAGGCATAAACAATATGTCCTATATGGATAAACTCAAAGCCCTGTCACTATACTCAGTATCCTACAGACTGCCAAGTGGTGACCTGTGTCTGGCATCCAAGATGTGCTCTGACCAAATAATGTTGGGCTCACTGTATATCCACAAGTCAAATGGCAGTTTGGAGGGACAGGTACATCTCACAGAAGATACCACTACTTTGGAACAGACTCATCATCCATGTAAAAAAAATATATATATTGCCATGTTCAAGTACAACTTGGATCTATGAATGAGTAAAAGAAAATTCACCCTAGGACTGCCCTCATACTACTAATGGACAAAGGTAGCTCCTAAATGCTTTAGCTCATGCACAACTCCCGCTATATTATATATGGTAGGATCTTAATTATTCTCACTAGGGGTATATATAATTATTGACCACAGGATGGGCAAGGCCAATATAACATTAAATGGGACAGACTAATTCAAGCAGTGAAAGGAAAATTAGCTAGGCTTAAAACGGCTTGCAAGGGCAGCTAGCCTAGTACTTTCACATGAATCTAAAAGACTAAGAATAAACATGCAGCAGCCTGTGTCCTGCATTCCTTGCCCTAACACAAAGACAGAAAAATATTTTTGGAGAGTCAGGCACTATGCTGCATTACAGCAGACTGGACAATTGTAGTTTTTTATTGGTGAGAGGTTCTGATGACCGTGCTCCAACATTTATAAACGTTGGACTTACTCTTTCCAAACTGGAGTTTATGTAAATTTAGAAAGTTTAAATAATGTTACCTTGGCTGAACAATTGATACAATATGTAGCAGAGAGTTGCATCTTGTTTTTCCCATAAGTGTACTATACATGGTACAGTTCTCATCTTTAAGTTTGAAGGTGAACATGTAACTTTGAAAAATAACTTCCACTGCACCAGACTGTACTTTATTCTACTTGGCTACCATACTGAGAAAACAGATAGTCATAAGGCATATAAATAAATCAGACAACAACTTAATCTGTATAGCAGCCAGCTAAAAAGACTATCCCCGGGATTCATGAAGCTCGGCGCAAGGCCGGCGTAAGGCCTGCGCCGGCGGTGCATGGAATATCCGGCGCAGTAGCGCCATATACATATTAATGAGAGTGCACCGGAATCACAGACATGTGCGTAGTGTACGTGAGCGAGCCCAGGTAGGATGCGTCTGGAGGCGTGTCAAAGCCGGCAGGAGGTGAGCAACCTAATGTGCTGACAGCCACGGTCCGCCCACAATAGTAATGGCAGCAGCCAGGTCCCGTGCAGAATGAAACGCACGGACAGTGCATAACATAGTCCCGTTCCAAATCAGCGGAGAAGCAAATAGAAGCCACCAAGGCATAAGTGTACCCGTTCAAGGAGCAAAGGATACGCATAAGACCGCCGCCGTCCGCAATGTACTGTCAGTGTTTACACTCAGAGAAGGTGTACAGCCGCATGTCAGCGCCGCACCGACATAGGAGCAGCGACTAAGGTCACCACCTGTCCCAATGTGTTTGGGGCAGTCTCTCCATGCACAGTTGTGTCCCGAAAAAGCGTATTAGAAATGGCTGATGTGGTACGAATGTAGGACACAATGATATCCGTATGTAATGTAATGGTAGCATGAATTGGTTATTTCTGTAACAGAAATACCGAAATGACACTATAAACAGAATAAGCAAGGAAATTGCCACAATAATAAGCAAATTATTTAGGCAAACAAGTGAATTTCTATGCTATATAGTGACCGTTTGTATGTGTCGGCCTGTAAAGGCAGATGTGAGTCCCGGAAATATCCCAGATCGGAAAATGGAAAAGGTGGAAACCCCAGCAGCGACATGGGCATGGTCACCAGGGTTACTTGCTGTCCCAAAGTGCCATGGACAGACCCTGATTGGACAATGGTGTCCCTGCAACAATCGTAAAAATGGAAAATGACCTGCGATCCCCTGCCCGCAAATTCCGCAATATACATGTAAATAGTAGCATAAAACATATACATTACGGTATGGAACACAGACATGGCATAAGAAAATAAATAAGGAACCCAAGCGCTAACAGAATAGGCTCATAGTATGGCAAACAAGTGAAGTTCTGTCTACTGCACTAGCCCTGGGTATGTGTAGTCCTGCAAATATCGAAGTGTCCACATAACATGCCCCACCATGGGCATTGGAAAAGGTGCCAACCATAATGGTCACAAGCAGTAGTGACAGTACATAGCCGGGTAGCTGTGCCGACATAACAACAGTAAGGAAGCAAGATACCCCAAACACAGGCAAACATGTGCATAGCAACATATCCCAGACCCAGCAACATCTCTGTTGCATACACGGATGGTGTATGATGAAGTGTAATATCCAGAAGCAGAACACATGCATTCGGATGTACTACACAATAACCTCATTGTACATGTCAGTCACACCCATGTATACCCCTGCACCCAAACCTGCTAGCATCCGTGTGCAGCTATACAACCACACACAATGTGCATACCTGAACTGTGGTAAGATGTTTGTGTTAGGCAATGCCACGCGGGCAAATCATTACCCACATGTCAGCAACCCACCGCAGGTACAGATATGTAAATGGCTGCATGTGAATGTGTCAGCAGAATGTGTACATCCGGCATGTAGTATGTACCCGTCCAAACCATCTAGGTTTGCATACGACACGGTGCACATAAGTGTACACATGTGGACAAGTCTGGTCGGTGGACCACCGCATCGGCGATCATCTCTGCAGTGAAGTTGATCACATATAGCGGAACTGGTGTCCTACACACATGACATCCCAACAGTCTGCTACAGGCAAAGAAGGGAAACTGGGACATCACATGTGGAGATGGCGTGGCTGGACGGACAAATACACACGGTCAAGGTAAAGGATGGAACAACATGCATATGGCTGGATGGATGTTGTTAAGTAAAATATATAGAAACACATATGAAGTTCCAGTTTACACTCGAAATACTATATAATGTATTGAATTGTACCGTACAATATGGCAGCAGAACTAAGCCTGCATGTAATTGGTGAAGCTAAGCTGTACTGTGATGGAATTCTGAACCTGGCAGTAAGCAGGACAGCAGCCTCATGTCTGTCATCATTAATCATTTGCTGGGTTACAGAACAATAAATGTATGTACATGCATAACAGCACTCCTTCCCTAGAGGAGGATGGCCTTGTGAGCTCAATGGAAGATAGCAGTACAACTCCCTACCACACAGACAAAGCAACGTATCAAGAAATTAACTGTCCACTGTATCGTAACAGTCTAGGGTCCTTGAAACAGCTACAATCACAAAAGGATACTGTAATGTACAAGGTGCCTTGCAAGCCTGTGTTATTCCCATGAGAAAACAATTTAAAAGCACGAGCCCAGCACCCGTATGTATAGACTATTGCGGACCATAGTGATGGAAATGCCCTGTGACCGACCACGTCAGTAAGTTGGGCAAATGCTGATTGTAAACACTATATAAAGAAACTGCTTACTGTATAGAGTCAGACAAAACTCCCATACTTGGACTGTACATTATTTAGCCTGCCTGTGTACACTACTAAAACTGTCCGAACCCGAGCCTCCTGTGTTATCGGCTGTCACTTAGAAAAGTCTACTGATAACTACAGTCTGGTTGTAACAACTTATTTCACATCGTGATCCTTGTAATCCGGAATTCCCTTGGTAAGCTACAGGTCAGAGTGCATGGCTGGTTAGACATGTATGCCGGAGAATATGCATAAATGGTTCTTCTTGACTGAAAAGACCTCCGACTGAATTGTTGTGTGTAAAGAGGCTGTTTACTGTCTGATCTGTGGCTGAAAAGCGGAAAACTGGATCCCAAGAAGAAAGCGTGCAGCCTTAAACAGGAGGCCCAGGTAAGGAGTGTCTGCCTTTTTGTGTCTATTGTAGATCAGGGACCAGACTACATTGTGTTTCTGTTAACAGTAGTGATATCGGGTCGAAGACCTACCCACATACTGTTAAATCTGAACATAGGTCAGGGGAACACACAGCAGAGTAAATAGTGAATGTAGACACTACAGTGGATACAGGGAAGGAGACACCGTGTTATGACAGAAGAGTACGTAGCAGTCGTGTAGAGGATATGGGAGATTATTGAAGCAACAGATCATGTGATCCGCATTTGACGGGTGACGTGAACAATATGCAATCGCAGAGAGCACATAATGTGAGTTACGCAGCAAAATGGGGTAATAAATATGACATTGATGGTATATTAGGCAACATACCGTTACTGAAACATTGTAATCGCTGAAAATCCGATGCATATGTTCCAAGGTAAACACCTGTTCCACCCTGAGAGGGATATGCCCTCTCTGGCCAGCCGTGTCCTGTAAATAAACCGAACACATGTCAAATGTCCTGATATCTCAGGACAAACATTACCAGATATATATCAAAATGGTAGCATAAAAGAGTACCCACTGCCCACAAGGACACAGTCCGACAAGCTCTACACTTTACATATGCACAGTGGTGTCCATTGTAGGACCCAAAATTGTGGAAAGAATCGAATAATGTGTTATTCCAACAGCGTACCTGAACTCATTGTCGTCACAGGTACACATATGCACCCATAGCGTGTTTAATGTTGCTGATAGCTGTCCATGTAATGCAGCACAGATGCACAGAAATACCCAGGGTACCGGGTCCATAGAACTGCATCCACATCACACCTCCGCACACATGACGGATGTGTAATGGGTACTATCAATTGTTGCAGTCAAGGGATTCTGGGTATGTAGACTCTGTGCTCGGTGTTGTTTCGCAGGCAATACTTTCTCCGCCCCGTGGGAGGGATGTGTGTGTATCACCTGCCTCAGTCTCCGCTAATAATGCAAACCATACTCCGGAGAATGCTAAATGTAGGTGTGTAATGTGTACAGCCCCATACTACTGTCCAGTAGGCAATTGTCATGGATGGACACCCGTATGGCCAGAATGGCACCCACAACTGCAAACCCGGGTAAATGACATAGCCACGGGAAGGCATAACACAGGAAATACACATAGGGACTACAGTTGACATTCCACATACAAAGCAGGACCGTCGTGCCAACACCGGCGTACACAGCACTCAATCTGCCAGCAACAGACTGAGGAGCACCGCTACCGTACAGGGTAACAGATGTGCGACCTGTGGAACACATACTAATGGCACACACACAAGGTCAAGTAGGATATGTAAACTATGGCTTTCCCACCTATGAAGACAACATGGTTAAATGAATGCATAGGTAAGCAACATGTTCTGGTGGTGTTATAGTGGAAATACAGTGACGGATATGTCCCATTGGGACGTCTGCGGTTTAAATTGAGCATTTGCTAACCAGCATCTTTGGATGTATGTAATTTGTCCACAGTAGTAAATCACCTGGTTATGTAGCACCATGTGGAATGGGTAGTCCAACAGACATCCGTGATTCCTGAACACACAGTATCAGTGAAACCCACTGCTCACAAGGACACAGTCCGACAAGCTCTACACTTTACATATGCACAGTGGTGTCCAATGTAGGACCCAAAAATTGTCTAAAGACCGGAATGCCGCATTCTTTCAACACTTAAGTTAACTCATTGGCGTCACAGGTACACATATGCACATAAGCGTGTTTAATGTTGCTGATAGCTGTCCATGTAATGCAGCACAGATGCACAGAAATACCCAGGGTACCGGGTCCATAGCACTGCATCCACATCACACTTCCGCACACATGACGGATGTGTAATGGGTACTATCAATTATCGCGGTCAAGGGATTCTGGGTATGTAGACTCTGTGCTCGGTGTTGTTTCGCAGGCAATCCTTCCTCCCGCCCTGTGGGAGGGATGTGTCTTGTAACACCTGCCTTACTCCCACTAATAATGCAAACCATACTCCGGAGAATGCTAAATGTAGGTGTGGAATGTGTACAGCCCTATACTAGTGTCCAGTAGGCAATTGTCATGGATGGACACCCGTATGGCCAGGATGGCACCCACAACTGCAAAGCCAGCTAAATGACATAGCAGCGGTAAGGCATGACACAGGAAATACACATAGGGACCACAGTTGACATTCCACATACAGAGCGGACTCTCGTGCCAACACCGGCGTACACAGCACTCAGTCTGCCAGCAACAGACTGAGGAGCACCCGCTACCGTACAGCGGAACAGATGTACGACCTGTGGAACACATACTAATGGCACACACACAGCGTCAAGTAGGATATGTAAGCTATGGCATTCCCACCTATGAAGACAACATGGTTAAATGAATGCATAGGTAAGCAACATGTTCGGTGGTGTTATATTGGAAATACAGTGACGGATATGTCCCATTGGGATGTCTGCGGTTTATATGAAGCAGTTGGTAACCAGCATCTTTGGATGTATGTCAATTGTTCACAGTACTAAATCAGCTGGTTATGTAGCACCATGTGGAATGGGTAGTCAAACAGACATCCGCGATTCCTGAACACACAGTATCAGTGAAATCCAATGCTCACAAGGACACAGTCCGACAAGCTCTACACTTTACATATGCACAGTGGTGTCCATTGTAGGACCCAAAAATTTGTCTAAAGACAGCTCTTCCGCCTTATTTAATCACCTAACGGAACTCATTGTAGTCACAGGTACACATATGCACATAGCGTGTTTAATGTTGCTGATAGCTCTCCATGTAATGCAGCACAGATGCACAGAAATACCCAGGGTACGGGTCCATAGAACTGCATCCACATCACACTTCCGCACATGGCGGATGTGTAATGGGTACTAACAATTGTTGCGGTCAAGGGATTCTGGGTATGTAGACTCTGTGCTCGGTGTTGTTTCGCAGGCAATCCTTCTTCCCGCCCTGTGGGAGGGATTTGTCTTGTAACACCTGCCTTACTCTCCGCTAATAATGCAAACCATACTCCGGAGAATGCTAAATGTAGGTGTGGAATGTGTACAGCCCTATACTAGTGTCCAGTAGGCAATTGTCATGGATGGACACCCGTATGGCCAGGATGGCACCCACAACTGCAAACCGGGTAAATGACATAGCAGCGGTAAGGCATGACACAGGAAATACACATAGGGACCACAGTTGACATTCCACATACAGAGCGGACTCGTGCCAACACCGGCGTACACAGCACTCAGTCTGCCAGCAACAGACTGAGGAGCACCCGCTACCGTACAGCGGAACAGATGTGCGACCTGTGGAACACATACTAATGGCACACACACAACGTCACGTGGGATGTGTAAACTATGGCATTCCCACCTACGAAGACAACATGGTTACATGAATGCATAGGTAAGCAACATGTTCTGGTGGTGTTATATTGGAAATATAGTGACGGATATGTCCCATTGGGATGTCTGAGGTTTATATGAAGCAGTTGGTAACCACCATCTTTGGATGTATGTCATTTGTTCACAGTACTAACGCAGGCGGTTATGTAGCACCATGTGGAATGGGTAGTCAAACAGACATCCGCGATTGGGGAACATACACCAGCAGTGAAAAGCACTGGGCAGGTGGACACAGTCCAGCAACATCTAACTTGACATATGCACATCGGTGTCCATTGTAGGACCCAAAAATTCTGTTCAGAGAATGCCTGCTAGCTTCCTGCATTACTCATGTGATCTAATTGTCGTCACCACGTCACAGGTACACATAGGCGCATAGCGTGTTCAATGTTGATGATAGCTGTCCATGAACTGCAGCACACATGCACAGAAATACCCAGGGTATCGGGTCCATACAGCTGCGTCCACATCACACTGCAGCACACATGAAGGATGTGTAATGGGTACTGTCCACTGTTGCAGTCAAGGGAGTCTGGGTATGTAGAATCTGGCCTCGGTGTTGTTTAGCAGGCAATCCTTTGTCCGCCCGTGGGAGGGGCGTGTCGTAACACATCGTCACTCTCCGCTAATAATGCACACCATACTCCGGGAATGCAAAATGCAGGTGTGAAATGTGTACAGCCCCATACCAGTGTATAGTAGGCAATTCACATGGATGGACAAGCGTATGACTAAGATGGCACACATAAATGCAAACCGGTGGAATTACACTGCCGTAGTAAAGCATTACACAAGTCATACACATAGGGACTACAGTTGACATTCCCCATACAAGAAACACAGACAACCAGCCGATGAAGTCCAAAGCAAAGGCAGTACTGTAGGGACCGTCAGTGACCAACCAGAGCACACCAAGAATTAAAGGCAGTCACCATAGTCTATTGGAGCACACTTCGTCTGCTTCATAAGCAGACTTATTCAGACTACATACAATGTAGATCAACCTACTACATTTACAAGCATTAATTGGTTGGTACATTAGATGTGCTAGGTACTAATTACATGCCTTAAAGGCAGACAAGCGAACAAACCTTACTTGGGTTACAATACAGTGAGGACAACAGACATTGCTTCGAAAGGTACAGTCTTCATCGGAAAATGGAAATATATGTACATATATGAAACATGAACCAACATAAAATGTTTTCCAAATGTCTGACTGTGTAAGCTACATGTATATGTCCTACGGATTGTGCCAATATATTAACAGAACTGCAGACACCTAGTAATATGAATGAACCATAATATATACACATAAACCGTATGAATATGACTACTGTAAAATAGACCAACGAAATGTAAAGATTCACAATGTGCTAATGTAACATTCATTTAGAAGGTTACAGAAATAAATCAATCCAGACATCCATGTGTAAATACTAACAGAAGGCCAGCGAGGTGCTTGCCCTCACATGTACTGGGATGTCGTTCCACAGCATAGTGAGTGTCTGGGTGATGAATCCGTCCCAACAACACGTTCGATTAATGACAGTGTCAAGGTGTACGTCAGCTGCCCTTGTGGTTCTGAGCGATCTACCTTATTTACGTGAAGCATAGTCATCAGATCTGGGTTCGACCTAGCCGTGCATGCCAGGCACGGGTCACCTCTGGGCAAGTGGTATGCAACTGTATACAGCTGGAATCCTTTCAGTCGGTCAGTATAACACATATACCTGAGACCCTGCATCCGTTTGTCGAAGAACTGTTGGTGCCTTTCCAGCTGCTGCAGGTGTTGGGTCAGATACATTCTGAACGGGGCATTGTACCCAATCATAGCTCTATTGAGTGATGAGTACAAGGGGACAATGACCTCCCCTGATCTAGATGTGAATCCCTTCATGATGATGTGGGCAATGTGGAAGGTCTACCCAACTATGTTAGCAACATGTGTGTCTAACGAGCGGTTAACACCAACACGTGTCCCCAGATCACTGGTACCCCCTCCGTGTTCAGTGGACTGCCACCTATATGGTAGCTCGGGGTAACCTTGTTCATCCCGAAGGGTATGCCTATGCATTTCCTGGCATTTAGCTGTAGGACATGTCTCTGGTACCACTTATCCACATCTGTGAGGCACTCCTGAAGGATATCTGTGTCAGATGTGTGTCTGACCTTGGCATCCGGTTTGCAGTCGTATGCAAACATTGTCACCCATAACCCCCTGCGTGTGCGCGTACATTGGAATCGTAGATGCTGGAAATAGTGGACCCAGGACTGAGCCCCATGGGACACCACCTGTGACTGGCTGTGAGTATGACATGGCGCCAGCAACTATGGCCATGTGTGTTCTGTGACCTAGCCCGTTTGCAACCCATATGGCGATGTATGGATTTACATTCAAGATGACGGGTTTATCAAGTATACCCGAGGGGTATTGTGAGGACGGCCTCTGCCGCGTTGAGGTAGGCTGTATGGACTGGTTTACCCTCAGCAATGGCCTTGGTGACTGATTCTACAAAGTGAAACACGTGTAAAGGGCATGATCTGACTATGACCAAGCTAAACTGGGTTGTATCCAAAGTATGCGGGTCCCCTATGTCCTCATCTATGTGTCCCATTATGATCCATCTCCATGGCTTTGCAGATAAGGCTTGTCAAACTAATGGTATGGTAATACCCAGGGTCAGTGGAGGCACCATCTATGTGGAGTGTGACTACAGTCGCCCTGTGCTACTACTCAGTGCGTATCCTGAGGTGAGGCTAGGATTACACAGCTGTCCGAAGTGTGGGTTAAATTCCCCATAGAGTTCCCGGAGTGCACAGCTGGGACACCATGTGGACCCATGGATGTTGTGTTGACTGCCTTGGGGCTGGATGTGGGTAATGCTGGACATACCAGCGCCAGGCGTGCCACGTTCCCGAGTCCGATGCCCAAGGGACCACACACATAGCCGGCCTTAGGCATAGGCCAAGTAGGTAGCCGTCTGGGGTGTTGCTCTACTCGGGGCACCTTTCCAGACTCTATTTGGTGTAGGTAGACCAGGAGGGGGGTGGCGGGTGACGTATCGGTGGCAACCTCTGCCTAGGTCACCACTTACCCTAAGGCCACTCTTCCCGTGGGTAATACAGCAGTACCCACACCCAGAGGCGGGTCATCGCTAGGGTCATTGCTAGTATGGCACATCATCTACGTAAGGAAGGAAACCATATATCCCCAGACATAATGGCACAGCATAATGCCTGTTCGCCGGCCAAAGGCAGACATACGTCACCCGCGTCGTTGCGGACGTACTGCGCGAGATGTCCGTTAACAATGCCGACAATGTGTCGCTTTGTGAAACAAACTCCACAGAGACATTCAATAATAGACAACGACGGACAACCCGATGTCCTCGTGTCTGAGCTGTTCAACCTGTTACGCCATGTTAAATGTGTGTAGCACAGCGGAACCGGGCCAAACAAAGCAACGGACATGTCTGTGGCTCAGTGAAAGTCGTCACGCAATGTTAAACCCTTGTAATATTGCGACACAGGCCATACATACGGAGGGTTAGTAATGGCAGTAGGTTAGTTCGATCAGCCCGTGTGCAATTAGTATAACGAGATCTACAACGGATACACCGGCCAATCGGCGCACACGGTTAAGACTAATTGGGGGGGGGCCGTGACATGGTACCATGGACACGGACAAAACGTGCCCATGTGACTCATCTAACATTCGTACAGGGTCAGGGCGGTCCCGTACAGTGGGCGGCCAAGACCAAACCCAAAGCACCACAGCAACACCCTGACAATCGAAGGCCTGTATGCATATGGGATATAAGCAGCTGTCATCTGAACAGCCCTGTGGTGACGACATATGCATCCTGGGCCATGGCGAGGGAATTAGGAATGTTCAACATGCAGTACCGCACCTTTCCCAGCAGGGGAATGGATGCCTGTGACGTGCGTGTGTGCGGGGGGGGTGATATGTAAATGTACATAGGTACCACGGGTATGCATATTAATGACAACGAACAGCTAACGTGCACTGGTCACAGTAAGAGTCAAACGTGACTGCAGTCACGTTGGAATTATGACTATAGAACATATAGATGTGCGTGTGCGTAAAGCGTCCATGCTGCAAAGACTGTTACATATATAAAGCTGTAAGTGCTTTCTGCACCGTCCGTCAACGGATCAGACATATGTTACGGAATAGTCACAAGTAGCATAAAACACGTAACCACACAGACACTGTAAACATATATAAGCGGAATACGGATATGCGTAATGCGGCGTCGCGTAACCCACAATCCGGACATGCGGTGTGCGTGTGCGTGTGTGATCCAGTGGAACCAGGGAAGGTTACGGATGTCTCCTCCACACGTTTACATTCATAATTGTCAAATATATGCTTAAATAGTACCTATTGATTCCATGCTTTGTTATCGTAATGCTACTAATATACACATCGATATACAATAACCTGATCAACACACTACATTCTAAGGTGCACTCTCACCAATTATCAACTATGTGTCCGGATACTGATTGTATTTACCAATATTGTAGATATATTAACACATTGTTGCCGTATTATTGTTTCCATGAAGTAAGGCATGCAACACTGATATGTATATGTCACGTTATAATCAAGACTTGGAGCACTGTCCACCTAACTATGAGCAGGTTTATTGATTAATTAAGCTTTAAACCGACTCTGAAGGAAGTGAATTAGGGACGGCTATGTCATGACATCCGTACTCCGGCGGTGCCCCATGTTAGTAGTTGAGAGAGCTCAGTATCCTTTCACTGTGGAGTCTATCGTATTTGACAGTGTCTGTTTCAGCCGATATATGTTCCATAATGTCGTTTATGAAGATGGGCAGGGCGCAAGGTTTGCTGTATTTACGCATACTGGCACGTGGATATAGATAGGCCATGTCATACAATCGATGGGTAGTCAAGCAGACATCCACGACTGGGGAACATACAGCGGCAGTCAATACCACTGGCCAGATGGGGACAGTCAAACACGTTCTACACTTTACAAATGCACATCGGTGTCCATTGTAGGACTCCAAAAATTCTGACTTGTTTGCCAGTATGCGCCCGAAAAAGCCAATCCGGTACATACCGTGACTACGGCACCGCTGAACATATGCACCACCAGCGTGTTTAAGGTTGATGATACCTGCCCATGACATGCAGGACATATGAACAGAGGTCCCCAGACTGCCGTGTCCATACATGTGCGTCCATATCCCAGTTCCGCACACATGAAGGATGTGTCATGCGTGCCGTGGGGGTTGCAGCCCTGGTATCCTGGGTATGCAAAATGGGTCTCGGTGTTGTTTGGCTGATAATCCGTTGTCCGCCCGTGGGAGGGCTGCGGGTACAGGGCGTGCCTTAGTCCCCAGTAAGGATGCAAAGCACCCATAGGGTAATGCTAAAGGCATGTGTGAAATGTGTTCAGCCCTACATCAGTGTCCAGTAGGCATTTCCCAAGGATGGACAAGCGTCACGGACAAGATGGCACCCATAATAGCAAGCCTGGTGGAATCACACAGCCGTAGTAGGGCATGACACAGGACATAAAGATGGAAACAGCAGTACATACACCCCGTAGACATCCATCCTGCCATGCGAATCCCAGCGTACACAGCAGCGAAGGTGCTATCCAGTATGTGGGGATCACCCGCCTCCACTCGGCGGAACATACCTGCGACCTGTGGAACACATATTAATGGCACACCAACAACGTCAACTAGGAAGGCCATACTATCGCTAAAATATGGAGTTCACACACATAACCGACATACTGTCATGAATACATAGGTTCTACATGTACCGGCTGTGTTATACTGACAATTCAGTGGCGGATAGTTCACAATGGTACCTGTGAGGATTATGTAAAGCTGTTGCCAACCTGCAGGACTACAGTAACACCCTATGGGTAAATTGTGGAAGGACACGGGTTACGTAGCACTACATAATATGGGTAGGCGGACAGACATCCGGGAATGGGGAACATATGGCGGCAGTCAAACCCACTGGGCGAATGGACACAGTCCAACATGTCCTAAACTTTACATATGCACATCGGTGTCCATTGCAGGACCCAAATATTACTCCTTAAGTGAGTGTGAGCAACATAGTGTGAACCGGAAGAGGTGACAGCCGTGACTACGGCACAGGTAGATATGTGCACCACAGGTGTCTTCAAGGGTGATGACAGCCGTCCATGAAATGCAGGACATATGAATAGGACTCCCCAGGCTGCTGCATCCATACACGTACGTCCACATCCCATTTCCGCACACACGAAGGGTGTGCAAGGGGTACTTTGCGAGGTTGCGGACAAGGGGACGTGGGTTTGGATTTTTGGGTGTCGGTGTGGATTGGCAGATGATTCATCGTCCGCCCGTGTGCGGGGCGTGGCCATGGCATATCGTTACTCCGCAATACTAATACCGATCATCCACGGAAATGGAGAATGCAGCTGTGAAATGTTGACAGCCCGATACTAGTGTCCAGTAGGCAGTTCCCATGGATGGACAAGCGTCACGGCCAAGATGGCACCCATAGCTGCAAACCTGGGGGAATCCCACAGCTGTTGCAAGGCATAACCCAGGGAATACAGATACGGTGTACAGTACACACCCCATTCAAAGGACCACCCCTCGGCAGGTACCGGCGTACACAACACACCGTGTTCCAGCACATCTATGGGGATCTGCGCTTCCATACAGTGGAACAGATGGGTCACCTGTGTAAAGATACCAATGGCACAATCTCCACGTCTGCTGGGAATGACATAGGATGGTCAAACTATGGCGTTGACACCAAAGAAAGACATCCTTCGGTGAATTAATAGGATTGATGTCAATACACCATGGCAAACACCCAATGAACAGGGAAGACTTGCTGGCACCCTATGGCCCCAAACAATGTCACACATAGGTAGATGGAACAGTCAACATAAACATTTCGTCCACGACAGGTCGCATATGGTATCCAAAGGTACTTCATAGACATGTATGCGCTATCACCCGTTGGCCCGTGAGACTTACACATAACATGGAAGTATCCAGGCTTTAAATGTCCACCCTTACACTTCCATTTGTCACTTTCTATGCGAGCAATGGGGATGTAGCCACAGCATAGAAAGCAGAGGCGTACTGCTAACGAAACACACACATGTCAACATCACAGAAAGCATACTATGAACACACGTATTACATGATATTGTACTATGCAACACAAACAAACCGGAAACCTGCAGCAAGAATAGTCACCGTGGTTCGACACAACACAAGTCTTACGTAACATTTGAACAGTTCATGAAAACATGCAGCGTTTTCGTTGTTTCCTAGCGTGTGCAGGAAATATGCTATGTCTACGAATGTTCACAAACAACAATGTGAGTCCTAACATGATTTTAAATATCACACTGTTGATTGTGAACACTGTAACAATTTGCTTATTCAGATGTATGGTCGAAAGCGGAAACACACACACACACGGAAGGGACGGAGATGAACCTCGCCTATTTACATGAACTCAGTACAGTATGAATCAATTACACAGCGCTACCGAGTTAACTGGCGTGGCGCTGTCGAGAGGCATACATGTAGGCTGCTGACGTCACCCGCAAGACAATATTTGGAAATAGCCAAGGCATGTGTTGCGAAGCGTCTAAAAGCATAATCAGTCGCAGGGGCAGCTGGAAACACACACACACACACACGGAAGGGACGGGGGACGAACCTCGACTATCTACATGAACACACTACTGTATGAAGCATTTACAGAGCAGCTACCGAGTTTGCTAAACAGGCGCTGTCACAGGCATACTTGTAGGCTGCTGACATCACCATAAGACAATAGTTGGCAATAGCCAAGGCATGTGTTGCGGGCGTCTAAAAGCATAATCAGTCGCAGAGACAGCTGGAAACACACACACACACACGGAAGGGACGGGGGCGAACCTCGACTATCTACATGAACACACTACTGTATGAAGCATTTACAGAGCAGCTACCGAGTTTGCTAAACAGGCGCTGTCACAGGCATACTTGTAGGCTGCTGACATCACCATAAGACAATAGTTGGCAATAGCCAAGGCATGTGTTGCGGGCGTCTAAAAGCATAATCAGTCGCAGAGACAGCTGGAAACACACACACACACACGGAAGGGACGGGGGCGAACCTCGACTATCTACATGAACACACTACTGTATGAAGCATTTACAGAGCAGCTACCGAGTTTGCTAAACAGGCGCTGTCACAGGCATACTTGTAGGCTGCTGACATCACCGCCAAGACAATAGTTGGCAATAGCCAAGGCATGTGTTGCGGGCGTCTAAAAGCATAATCAGTCGCAGAGACAGCTGGAAACACACACACACACACGGAAGGGACGGGGCGAACCTCGACTATCTACATGAACACACTACTGTATGAAGCATTTACAGAGCGCTACCGAGTTTGCTAAACAGGCGCTGTCACAGGCATACTTGTAGGCTGCTGGCGTCACCGCAAGACAATAGTTGGCAATAGCCAAGGCATGTGTTGCGGGCGTCTAAAAGCATAATCAGTCGCAGAGACAGCTGGAAACACACACACACACACACGGAAGGGGCGGGGGCGAACCTCGACTATCTACATGAACACACTACTGTATGAAGCATTTACAGAGCGCTACCGAGTTTGCTAAACAGGCGCTGTCACAGGCATACTTGTAGGCTGCTGGCGTCACCATAAGACAATAGTTGGCAATAGCCAAGGCATGTGTTGCGGGCGTCTAAAAGCATAATCAGTCGCAGAGGCAGCTGGAAACACACACACACACACACACGGAAGGGCGGGGGCGAACCTACGACTATCTACATGAACACACTACTGTATGAAGCATTTACAGAGCGCTACCGAGTTTGCTAAACAGGCGCTGTCACAGGCATACTTGTAGGCTGCTGGCGTCAACCGCAAGACAATAGGTGGCAATAGCCAAGGCATGTGTTGCGGGCGTCTAAAAGCATAATCAGTCGCAGAGGCGGCTGGAAACACACACAGAGACACACACACACGGAAGGGACGGGGGCGAACCTCGACTATCCACATGAACACACTACTGTATGAAGCATTTACAGAGCAGCTACCGAGTTTGCTAAACAGGCGCTGTCACAGGCATACTTGTAGGCTGCTGGCGTCACCATAAGACAATAGTTGGCAATAGCCAAGGCATGTGTTGCGGGCGTCTAAAAGCATAATCAGTCGCAGAGGCAGCTGGAAACACACACACACACACACACGGAAGGGACGGGGGCCGAACCTACGACTATCTACATGAACACACTACTGTATGAAGCATTTACAGAGCGCTACCGAGTTTGCTAAACAGGCGCTGTCACAGGCATACTTGTAGGCTGCTGGCGTCACCGCCAAGACAATAGTTGGCAATAGCCAAGGCATGTGTTGCGGAGCGTCTAAAAGCATAAACAGTCGCAGAGGCAGCTGGAAACACACACACACACGGAAGGGGCGGGGGCGAACCTCGACTATCTACATGAACACACTACTGTATGAAGCATTTACAGAATGCGCTACCGAGTTTGCTACACAGAGTGCTGTCACAGGCATACTTGTAGGCTGCTGGCGGCACCCGCATAAGACAATAGTTGGCAATAGCCAAGGCATGTGTTGCGGGCGTCTAAAAGCATAATCAGTCGCAGAGGCAGATGGAAACACACACACACACACACACACACACACACACACACACACACACACACACACACACACACGGAAAGGACGGGGCGAACCTCGCCTATCTACATGAACACACTACAGTATGAAGCATTTACAGAGCAGCTACCGAGTTTACTGAGCAGGCGCTGTCAGGAGGCATACCCCTCGTGAGTGGTATCATTTGCAAAGGCAATGCGCCCGCTCGGGTGTTCGGACAGAGTGCGCAGTCACGCAGTCTGTTACCATCCCAAGGTCGCTGTACACTAACACGTTAGTGCTGCAGTCGAGAATAACAAGTAACTACTGATCAGTACATCACTGCATACTGGGCATGCTCAGACACTTAGACTCGGCACAGGGCAGACATGCATACACATGTTGCGACGGCATGGGTGGCGTAATGTGGACCGTCATGTGTGTCCAGCCACACAACAGAAACCTGGCCATGCCACAGACGTGGCGTTGCGTGGGGATAGAGGCATGCACCGGGTATTACTGCAGGCGGCTGCGGTGTGCACTGTGCTGTGTGTCTATCTACACAGCTGCCTACTGGGCATGCTCAGACACTTAGAGTCGGCACAGATCAGACATGCATACACATGGTGCGGCGGCATGGGTGGCGGAATGCGGACCATCCTGTGTGTCCGGCCACACAACAGTAACCGGTCATGCCACAGGCGTTGTTGTTGCTGCGGGGAATATGTAGGTGCAATTAACCATGTGTAGGACTGGCCTACAGTTTGTTGCATGCTACAGACAACCCTCACAAACACAGGATACCTTCACAGATGTCCTGAGGACACTGGTGAGTGGGCATGCTCTCACAACAGCACCGTTTGGGTGACATGAACCACCCATACATAGCCTGGGAACATTACCCATGGCACAACACAGTCGCCAGCAGTCCCAGGTGTTCACACACCTGGCCACTGTTAAACAGCCATGCACCATACATACCAGGGGATGTCTGACAGTTCTGCCCATCACGCATGGTGAGGATATGCCCCACACAGGATGTACAGCCCTCAATGGTGATGCAAGACCGTATAGTGGATCCACTGGTCATCCACTCACTGTAACCAACACCAGCATGGGGACCTCAGTGATGACCTCTCCACAGAAAACCACACACATCATATGACCGGTGTGGTACCCTACATGTCCTCCATGCCAATGTTGAACAGAGGCCAGACCGGAAAATGCCTACGAATGCCTTCCCGACCACCCACATGCATGTCTGCAACAGGCAAACATGATGACATCAGGACCTTGTCCACCACAGGTAGGCACATGGTGTGGTGGACCGCAGCCACTGACTACCTGTACATCAACAGTTGGAGCTACTACATGGCAGGGCAATGACAGTACCAGGAACCCATCACCCATTCATACCGGCGTCACCATACGGCCCCACATACCAACATCCAGGTCCGCTCGTGGGAGTGGTACTGCAGAGGGCACATGAGACAACCACAGGGCCTTCCCTAACTGTGGTAAGGACATGGTTGGGGCACACAGACCTGCCTGGAAATGGTCCAGAATGGTACAACAGTCACTGCACCCACAGACATTGTCTGCATACCACAGGACATGTTCCATGCATACATCCCCCAACAGGGAACATATCCATCCCACCAGAGTGTATCCTCCCAAACATGTCATATGGCCTGGGGTGATCCCATATCTCTATGGCGTTTGACACGTCAGCAATGGGCACCGATGGTTTCCCTGGCTGTGTGCTACCCATCCTCTTTGAGGCCCTCGGCCCACACATGCGTCCACTGTGTCATGTTAGCCTTACTATGGGCTATGTCCCCAATGGATGCCATATGGCATCTGTGGTCCCACTATGCCAGGGTAGTGCTCCTATGGACTGTCAACAGCCACACCCTATCCGCTTGACAAGTGTTGTCTGCAAAGCTGTGTGGAGGTCCATACAGGTGGTCATGGTTACAGATAGCGGTGTCCAGCCAATGCGGAACATACCCACAACTACATAGTCAAGGCGGATCCTGCCTCCCGAACCTGCTCGTCCAGTCTGGAGTGTTCACCAAGGCCATTGATGGGGATATGTGGGTTTGCACACAGTACCATGACCTGGTGGGAGCGTTCAGAGCACACTACACATGGGACCCATGTAAAGGCTCGCCAGCATACATGTGGGGACATATGTCACCCGATGCTTCTCACACAGGTTGGAGGTCACACCACACAGGGTTGGTGCTGAAGGTGCTTTGTCACACTCATATCTGGACCCAGTGGAGGCCCACAGGGCTCACTCCTGTGCACCCTGCCATATGGCATCCGACCTTCCAATGTGCATGCAATCATAGGGGACTGTAGCGGGCAAGGTATGCAGATGACTACGCCGGCCGACATACCCAGCACCCCATGTTACACGAACATCCACCTAGGGCGTCATAGACATGGCTGACTGGTGCCAGAGCCATGGCCTGCTACCAAATGCCAGAGAAGGTGCAGCCCTACCCAGTGTGAAGAACATGTTCGTCCCAATGTCACATGTAGGTGGTACGCCATTAAAGATGGTGGACATGTTCAGGGTAATGGCTACCACACCTGTTGGCAACCTCTGTCAACACACACAATGGCAATGTGGGTGTGAAGACATTCCATTGTGGCCTCCTGGTCTGGATGGAATGGCAACCACATCAGGGGTGTTCATTGTACCCCTGTACACATCACACACCAGTGCAATGACTGCGTACAATGGCACATGTGGCCTGTAGCTAACCTGTCGCCTGCAGCACTCGGAAGGACCGCAAACGTTCCACAAGACGGGGATGACGGTGCTAGGACATGTGTCACAAGGTGTACGGCCAAGGGAACACTGGATGAGGTTCTGCACAGCACAGCTGCTCCGTGGTGATCTGTGCCCGACATACACGGCCATGTCTGACCTGGGTGACATGGGCACATTCCACCTCCCAGGCCCCATGCGAACACGGGCACAGAAGCGACTGTCAGACACCTCAACCCAAAGATGAGTGGGACGTGCTGGGGGAACAGGGTAACGGCCAGACACACACTACAACACGGGGAGGAGTGCCAGGCCATGTGAAGGAAAGGCCCTGACTGCCTTTGTCCAGGACTGCTACTGTCGTGTGGATGTGTGACTATAGTTATGCGCCAGTCAACCTCTGTGTGTCACTGCTAGACCAGGGACTGGGGACTGATGGATATGGCATCCCCATCCTGAGGGGTGTTAGATGCCACACACAGTCATGCTAGGTCCACACATGTCGTAGGGCACATATCCTGTCACGTTCATGTGTGCCTATGTACCTATGTAGGGGTCCATGCCAGATGTGGGTAACTGTGCTATGCTGATTTTGCCAGACATGCCTGTGGGTACACCACGACTACACGTGGGGAACTAATTACAGTGCTCCCAGTAGGCACGTGCAAGTACACCATCAGTATCATACGGGTTAACTGCACCGACATGGTGCTACACATGTAACCACCACACATACTGTGTACACATATCAATGAATGCTGCACCTGTCCTGCATGGTATGTCTGCTGCATGATGTCCGTGCACAACACACATCACATACACACCTGTCACCAGCCATACACACACACCACAACATACACAGCACGTACTATGCGGACACAGGTATCACATACACCTCTCACTATCGTGTCCACCCTGTGCATCATAATATGTCAGCTTAACCGTGCATTGATGGTGTGGCTCACAGTTATCGGCAGAGACTTAATCATTTGCACAGGGTGATATGTGTGCCACAGGCATGGGCTGTACCAATGGATGACATCATGTGTGTGTGTAAGGGCCAGTGCATTGAGTGGGCATGACTATGTAGATTGCATGTGGGTGTGGTGGAGCCCTACAGTTGTGTCTGCTGTGTGTGGGTGTGTGTGTACACAGTTCAGTCATCTGTGATGCCTACACGGGTATGCTTGGCAGCCCCTGACTGTACAGTGCAGGTGTTACGGCTCACTGTGTCTGCCCGGAAGTGACCAGCGCCTGCCTGGGGTCGCCGCAGGCACGACCGGGTGGAGGTACGGACTGTCCACTCTCCGATGTCACATGTCCGCTGGAAACGTGCCCATGACGGGGCCGTCCAGGGCCACGTCCACGTGGCCTGCTCTGTCCTGGTGTGGATGGTGTGGTAGCAGCTGCAGTGCTACTGCTACCATCACTGTCTGTGTGGGCATGGGAGGTGGCACGCACACGCTGACCTGCAGCAGGTGGTGTTGCTGGCACACGCCCACGTGCCCTATGCCTCACCCCTACCTGGTGTTCCTGCACGGACTGCGACGCTCAAGGATGGCCAAGCCTCGGTCGATGAGACCAGCCATATCGCCCAATCTCCTATCCAGAACATCGGCAAGATGCTGTTGTGCATTCGCCAATGCCTGGATGCTGTCATTTAGTGCGGATTGCGGACCTCTGCAGCCTCTGCCCTCCTGGTTCTGCCGTTCGGCACGTGCCTGCGCCGCCATTACAGTCTGGAACATGCGTCTGGTTATACCAGCTGCTGCACCTGGACGGCAGGTGTATGTCTAGCGGTGCTCCCCTACGGGCAGCACCTGCCACATGCCTGCGTGGCACTGCACCAGTCCTTACACTGGCAACATCGTGTGTCCCCACACCTTCTGCAGCCACCACACATTCCTGCTCGGGGACAACAGGCGCTGACTGACCGTCATCTATGGGCAACGGTGTTGGGGTATGTGTCGGCATCTGAACCGTGTGCAGGGATGAAAGGGACGTATGTGTGATGTTCTCCAGTGGCACAGTCTCTGCCTGTGACGACCCTGCCTGTGCCTCATGCACATGCTCATCACCACTAGTATCTGTGGGGACACTAGCATCAGATTGACCGCAGGAGGGGAGCACCTACAGCACCTGTCAATACAAAGACATACCATCGGTTACAATACAGACACACACACACACACACACACACACACACACACACACACACACACACACACACACACACACACACACACACACACACACACACACACACACACACACACACACACACACACACAGCATGCATGTGATTATGCAGGTGGCATGCAGCATTCACACAACACAGACCAGTGAATGCAGACCAGACATTCATAGTGGCAGTATGTACACTGCCCTGGTGGGGACAGTACAACAGGCAGGTGTCATTTAGTAGGCATGCAGTACACACATTCATGGTAGTTTGCATGCATCAGCGTGATACACCGTGTGGCCGCGGGCAAGTTGGGAGTACACATGGCTGCCAACTCTATGTAATGTACACCGCAAACATGTGCGGTATCATGTGGACGTGTGAAGATGGTGTCCCACCGCATGCACCACATCATGATGGCTGTCATGGTGCAGTGTTATGTGTACAGTGTACAGATACAATGTATGTGTAACAGTGATGTCTGTGTAGGTGCGTTGCTGTGAGCTGTGTGCATAGCTGTACGGTGTGTGGTGCGGGCTCTGTGCCACTGCACAGTAGCAGGACACAGCTATGTGTCTGTGCGATGCGTGACCTGGACGCATTACATTGCCATGTCTGTAAGCCAGTTCAGCTGCTCAGCAGCACATATATGGTGGACATTGGAGGCACCTGTAGTAGCTGTGGAGAGGAATGTCATGTCACTGGTGTACTACATCAGATGTCCAGGGGTCCACTACATTGATGAACCCACTATGTGTGTACAGGGTGCAATGGTGAGTACCCACTGTGGATGTGCTGTGTGGCAACATGCCTGTAGGTATCAACCATGGCCTTGTCTGTCTGACTCATTGACAATTGTGTGTGGTAGACATTGTGCACACGGCCCTGTGGTGGCCCATGTGACATACACCCATACTAGTGTGGCGTGTCACATTCTCTGGATATGCTGACAGTGTGTATGTCTGCTATGTTGTGCATAGGTCATATCATGGTGTGACAATGCTGCAGCCAGACATCCACGTGCATGGGACATGGCATGCGCCATGTCACAACGTGTGCACCTGATGCAGGGGCATGGGTCACATTGGTAACACCTGTGCTCTGGCCAGATCACAGCTCACTCTGTGGTACTGTGTCCATACTGCACTGGCATACCAATGCATACTACACATGCAGCCATTGTGTAACACCTACACCATTGTATGCATAGCTGAATGCACGTAACACACCAATTGGTTGTGTGGTGTCATACCACTCTACGGTAATGGGTGTATCTACTGTACATGGGTGGTGTGTATGTCGGGTGGTGCGAGCTGTATACCGTGACGGGGCACACACAGGTGAGCATGTCATGCCTAGACACATGGGGAATATCAATACAGCAGAACATGCGTTTGACTGGCAACAGACTTACCTGCAACAGACCCTTGGCCTTGCGACCGCCAGGCGCACCTGTAAAGGCATTACACAAAGGTATACACATTAGCCATTACTATCTCCACGGTCAGCACTGTGCATGACACATCATGCATGTGTGTGGTTGCATGTGCTATGCACATGTCTGCTAACACAACATAGCATACAATGGTTTGCATCTTGTGTGGCCATATACCTGGCATGTATTGCTATATCATGTGTTGTACTATGACACCCACACCCACGTCGCCTATCATACAAACATGCAACACTGACTTACCATGCAGCTCCAGGCTCATAGCTGGGAGACACCCACCTCCACGATGGACGCAAGTGGTTCTGCGTGTTGTTCCGTGGGTGTCCCCAGACTGGCCAGGAGCTCCTCCGTAGCTGTGAGTGGGGGCTGTGTTGGTGGCCCACCACCTGTCCCACGTTGTTGCCTGGCGATTGCAGCAGCACGCTGTCTTGCATGCCGGATCAGGTCTGTGCAGTGCCTGCGGATTTGTTGGTAGCTGCGGTTGGTTCCACCCGCTGTTCACCCTCCTGCACAACTCCTCCCACATCTCCTGCCGTTCTTGTGCCTGCTGTGGCACATGGCTAAACAGGGCATTGTAGTTACTCTGGAGGTATGGTATGATGACCTCCTCCTCCTGTCGGCTAAATGGTGGAAGCCGGGAACGTGGCATTATCTGGAAGACATAATGATGGTGGCAGGTCACATTCACACTGCTGTGCTGGCATACTGTTGGAAATGCATTGCTATGACATGCACGACATCTGCACAGTGATCTGTGAAGGGCATCGTGGCGGTGACACAGCCGATGTTGTGGCTTCACACCATTGAGCACTGGGTGTCACATCATATCTGTGTGCCACCCCATCACACTGTGCACGCACCATGTAGATGTTAGCCTGCCATGGACATGTGTACCTGGCTGCACCTATGTCCATATCAGTTGGCATATGTCCCCATGTGACGTCTGTGCTACTGTTCACCTGTACACTGTGTATATGTCAGTACACATCACGTCTGTGTCCATTGTGAACGTCAGCAGCGGCACTGTACACATACACATGGACACCTGCACATGCATGTGTTGTGCCATGTACTTCCACACAGCACTGTACGCGTGCTGGACAACTTGCCCCAGCTCACCTGTGTTACGTATGTGATAGACATGGAGCAATGTGTAACCATGACACATTGGCAGGAAAGGCCATGCATAGCATGTACACGCACATTGTGCAGAGCATCACACAGCACCTGTAACATGACAGGGTGCATCGCCACCACATTACTACTGTGTATGGTTGATAGTGAGAGTGCCTTTTGTCCATTGCACCATGTGGGACTGTGATAGCTCATGCAGCCTTGCTGGTCATCTCTGCATGATATGGCAGGGTATGCCACATACATGGCAATGGGTGTGACCCACTCAGGGCTGCTGACGGTATTGGCAGGGTGGCTGTCCATTGCTTTTGTCATAGCTGTGTGAAAATGGACATTCCACATGTTTATCACCATGGTGTGGACACTGTCCTCCAGCGAGGTATGCTGTACGCTGCTTGTTGAGGGTGTGTGTGGTGCATGCAGGTATCACACATCCATGCATACACTGTAGCCCTGGCAGGTGCTATGTGCTGGGATGTTGATCGACACAGTGCTGTATGTGTGATATCTGCCTGAACTGATGTGGGTAACACATATGTGTACATACATTGCCCGCTGCCACCCACATGTCTGCTGCTGCACTACACATCGCCATCCCTCCCTGTGTGAATGTGGTGTTGGCCTCAGCAGAGGTATCCATGTATGGGGACATGGATGTTCACATAGCAGGCCCACTGATGGTATCGTCGATCTGACCATACACATATGATGCACCCCTCACACATACAACCCATTCATATTGTTGTTCACAATGGTGACACGGCTATATTGCTATGCGGGAGCCATTCACAGACATACATACACAGAGGCATGCACGCCCATCTGTGTGATTGGTGGACTAATGGTGTGCTTTGGCACCTAACGTGTTAGACTGCAGGTGGCGCAGACCTACTGTGCACATGTCTACATGGTAGGCCTGTTCTACGGTAGGCATCTGTGATGTGCTGTGCACATCTCATACCTGCACATTTGCTTGTTGTCCATCGGTCCACAGGCCAGTGGTGGGACATACAGGGATGTTGCTGAACATATGTACATGCGACCCTGTACAACTGTGACGCTAGCCTCTCAGATGCTCATGTGTCGTGGACGTGAACACCGTACACACACATGTGGTTGTGGGCCGCTGTCCATACCCATCTCCACCTGTGGGTTGCTATCATCCCACACACTCCTTGTACTGTATGTTCAGGCTATGCAGCTATGTGGGGCTTGTGTGCATACAATACGATACTATGTGCCTTTGCACCCATCACAGACATTGTGACACGCGACAGTGCAGACACTGTACACCACAGGTTACATGCCAGTCGGGTTGGCATGCTGTACATTGCACCTGGGACAGTTGCTACTGCTATGTATTGCCAGCAACACGACCTTCCCTAGTATGGACTCCCACGCTCCACACATGCTTGGCCATGCAGTACGCATAGCTGGGTGACACATTACACGACACATACCATACCTGCACTACCCTCAGCATGCACCAAACCTCCATGTGTCTGTATGCTAGGCCTACACACCTCCCCCCTCTGTTTGCTGAACATCCATGCTTACCATCCCTGCTAGCCACACCCTAAGCACACAACCATAGCAGCATGCATGGTACATACACACTACAGCCGGTATTACTGACATCCACTGACAGAGGTAGTTGAGGGCATGGCACCCGTCCGATGGACAGTCTATGTGCCTATGCCAACAGTGATCACAGTGCACTTCTGCTACATTTACACACTGGTAGGGACCATGCTATTCCACACTGAGACATGGTGGTGCTGGCATTTTCACAGACGCCACAGTGGTATTCCTGTTCCATGCACACGTGCTGTATGGGCACATGTGCAGGCTGTTGCACGGTAGTTTTGTTCACCTGTGTGTTGTGTGTCACTTGACAGTCATGGTGTGTCCTGCTGGTGCATGACATACTCCACAGCTAGCTACCTACACATGACTGCCAGACATTGCAGTGTGGGCCCTCACGCAGTGTGGTGGTATGTCTCTGCTGTTTGACTACATCCACATTCAATGCAGCATACCACGGTCATGCAGGCATTGACGACACAGATGTTGCTGGCATCCTGCCTGCCAATGGGGTACCTACCAACAATACACACTCTCACTCACTACAGGGTTCCAATCCTTGGCTGGACATTGTATTAACCCTGTGGACACATACATAGTACTGTCATGCACATGTTATGTCTGGGAACACAGTCCCAATGTCACCTCCAACCGCCGTAGTTGTTGTATCCCGCCAACCTGGCTGTTACATGTCTCTGCAGCAGCACACGTCAGTGACTGCTAGCCCATTCATGGATGTTGTGCACCCTGACCACCACACTACCACATCTATCACACTACACATGGATGGTACTGCATTGCACGTATGGGGCTGCATCTCTACACCCATGACTGGGCCATTCAGTATGGCACTGGGCCACATCTTGACATACATGCTTCACACACTCAATGACTACCTGCATGCCTTTCCTGGCACCCTTGTTGGGCTTCTGTGCGCCACAGCACACCACATCCCATGCTGGCCACCTGTCATATTATTGCATGGGTGGTTGGGGTGGTACAGATGTATCACATCAGACATGATCCGCTCTTTGCCCTTCAGCACCATACCACTTTATGCTATAGACACTGTACACATCCAGCATCACATCGCATTCTATGTATCGGCATGTTACGCCATGTGCCTTCTGTACAGTTCACACAGTGGTGCAGGCATATCATGCTGACTACAACATTTCAGGGACGTGTGGCATTGCACGTTCCTCAGACATGTGGCCCCTCATGCTCAGTATTTGCATACGTACACTACCTGCTGTCACACAGTACTGTACATGCCTACATGTACCACTTCTACATACCTGGCAGCATTCTAGCTCATCCTGCTCATGTTGCTGACACCCATACAGGTGTCAGTGTGGCAGATATATCATGTAGATATCATTGCATCAGTTACATCACACATAGTGCATACACATCACCTTTGCATACTGACAGTCATGCGGTGTGTATCACATGGATACTGTCCCTATACAGGCATATCACGTTGTACATGGTTGATGTACACACACATGGCCCACATGGTGCTGTGGTTGCCATATTACACCATAAGCGTGGGTACACATGTGCAGGACTACACATTTCTGGACCGTATGTCTAGCTGATACCTTGGGTGCCCTTGTACCTGTGCCATACACACATGTACACGCAGGCCGTGTTACAATGACACATGTGTGGTGTACCTTACACAATGGATACAACGTTACATGTCTCAGTATAGTCATGCTGTGCTCTCTACCCAGCTCAGACAGTTGACATATGCAAATGACAGTCATGTAACACATCTGTGCTCACCTGCATGCCACTAACACAGGTGTGTAATGTACTCTGCCATGGTCCATGTTCTCCACAGTACTGATGCATGTAGTACTCCTACATGGCGTTTGCTGTGGGCAGGGGAGTAGCAGTCCTGCATGTGAGCACACAAGCTACATTGCTCAAGCCGGGCGTCTGTGTGACATCCACAGACTGGACACACACCATGCTGTGGGACATAGGTCCTGTGCACATCCCACAGGGGCACACTGTGTCACTAGTCATGTGATAGCTGCCTTGCTGGTGGGTGACACACACCCATGGTACCACCACAGCGGACGTATTGTATAGACATGACAGTTGACATCCAGTTCTGCCGTTCAGTGGACACTACCATGGGCGTGTCAGTACTGTGTACATTGCACATGTGTTTACACACGGCCCTGCTGGACATCATTGTGGCACACATTGCACCTGCTATGGAACGTTTGGACATGGTCACTTGCTGTTACCTCCATTTCGGTACCTATTCTGCTACTACATTGTCCCATATGTGCAGGCCATACATATCTTGTGTATGTATATAACATTAGCCCATCGCTCCATCATGCATGCTATGCCTGTGATACTGTCTATGATTTGTGAACATATCCATCATGCCAGCTTTGCATTACACATAATTGACATAGTCGCCCCTACTGCGTGGGATAGGTGCACGTCGTGCGCACATTCCGTATGACATCGACGGTATATGCCCATGCACATGTGTGCTGTGACACTATACATAAATGTCCTATCCCCTGCTGTGGCACTTCAGTGTTGGATATCCACTGCCAACATCGGCGTGGGTGGTGGCATTGTTCTGTGTTTGCAACCCCTATGGCAGACCTGGGGTAGGGTTACCACCTGTGCCTCTTTGCAAGGGACAGTCCCTCCTTGGGCAGTTGTGTCCTGACAAATGTATCACAAATGGCAAATGTCCTGAGATTGTGGGACATCACTATATCCCATTCTTATGTAAGAGTTGCATAACATACTTATTTATGTATGTACATTCCTAACTGTTACAAGACACACAATAAGCAACTGAACTGCTACAAGACTACACATTTCATTATGCAAAGAAGTAGAGTTCTAACCTTTGTACTGACCATGGCTATGTGTCCACCTGTAACATCTGAAGTGTGTCCCCCGGATTTCCCACTTTGGCCTTTTGAAAGGGTGGCAAGCCGGCCCTGGGGTTATCGCGGGTGTTTACATGTTGTCCCACTGCTGTGCACACGTTGTCCACAGTTGTTGGTATGCTGCGCGTTTAGCATTACATATCCAACCTTCGCCTCTCTGCCTGATGGACAGGTATCTTTACCTACACACACCGTTCACATACTGTACAGATTCGTCATGTATCGTCGTTACACCAGTACATGTCGTGGGTTCGACATACCTTTCCGCCTTTTGTTTTGATTTCGTCTCTATTCCCTTGTTTCTCTTTCTCTGTCTGCGTTCGGTATGAACATACGGTTTGAATATCCAGGGGTCTTCCTTATATTAACCGTCAGCCTGATGCATGTGGGTTAATCAGGCCAATAGCTGTTCCTCGGTGTGTACTTATGCGCATATCAGCGGTGATCCCCTTTCCTTTCGTTCGTTACGCGTCGGCACTAGGCCATGGTTCTTTCCTCGTGTGGCCGTTGGTTATTTGCAATACCTTCGTGAGGATGGTATGTATTGTATCATGTTTGTGTGACTGCATCCGCTATGTGTGTTGTCGGGTACATTTCGCTGTGGTGTTAGCCGTGGATTGTGTGTGTTGGGTATGGTATTGTGTTCGACATGTGGGTCGCCGTGTCCTGGCGGCGTCTGTCGATGGCGTTGTGCATTCAAATGTGTTACATGGCTGTTATTTTCCTGTACATAGCGAATGCATGGATGCATGAGCCGCTGCTAGTGTTTCCCAGGAGCTTGTTGTGGGTATGCCGCTGTCATTCACTGCCTGTATGTGTTTGCTACTGTTTTAGCTGTTATCCCTTTGATATGTGCAATGGGGTATATCTGCGGATGTGGGTGACGGGTACGGTGTGTGAGTCTTGCATTTATACATACCAGATATGCTTGTGTGTGTGCTCCATCCGTGCTTGGGCAGCTGCGGGTTACCTGTGTGTTGTTCGGGAATCTTTGTTTTGTTGATGTCGCCTGCTGTCGGTATCGCCTGCATGTGTGCTTCCTGCACGTATTCCTCCTTCACATCGGTTATATATCTGCGGATGTTCGTCCGTGCCTACCATCCATTGGCATTTTGTCGCTGATAGTTACGGTGATTGTGGTCCTATACTTGGGGCGGACTGTATGCTACCGGTAGCCTCCTATTCGTGTGCCGCTTGCTTACGTCACGGTCGTGGAACACACCGCGGTATTTACCGGACCGTGACTGTTCACGATCGGTGCCGGATGGCACATTCGTATTTTCGCCGTACATGCCTGATGCTGTGTAACGCGTTGCCGACGGACCGTGTGGAGTGTACGTTATGGCCGCCATACCTACGGTCGTGGTTTGTACATGCGTCCTTTGCATCTCCTGTTTGCTATGGCCCTGTGGTACACTTTGGGACATTTCGCTTTGCATCATTTTACGCCGCCGTGCATAGCCACTGAGGAGATGTCGGTACTACTTTGTGGGTACTGCTGTACATACGCCTATGTTATTACACTCCGGCTGTGACATGTCACCTTCATACACAGTTTACACTGGCACACACATTACACACACACAGCGGAACACACGACAACCTCACCTCACACATACACATATTGCCGCCATGGCTGTCAACCTTCTATTTCCAGTGGGAACACACACAGTAGTAATGTGAAACACATGGGCATAATGTGGAACACATAGTAATGGCATAGTGACAACTTCAGCTAAGTAGGTCATAGGTTGATTATGATATGCTGATTTACTTACAGTGAAGAACCTTTACTAACTTACTATGAGTACATTCTATTTACCAGGATGTCATTTATATACATTCCTAACAATGGTTGTTTGAGAGACATTTTCAATGTGGAACTTGGAGGAACTGCGAGGAACATGCACTGTTTTACACCCCAGATGAGTTCCGTTCCTCATAATGTCGTACACTTCACTGGTATGCTTTCCGCTTCGCACCGACGGTTGGACACAATACCTCGTTGGCGCATCGCGGTGGCGGCGTGTATCCCAGCACTCATGTCCTATGGATATGACACGCACATATGTAGGGTTGCCACCTTTTCAAATGGCCAAGGTGGGACATTTTTAGTAGGTACGTCAGGTTTTGCATGCCAACACATACCCACGGCCAGTACAGAGGACAGCGATTCACTTTTTTGACGGAATACAAAGCTGTAGCATTACAGTTGCTTATTCTGTTTATTATCATATTTAGATGTTTCTTCTACAAAATAACTGTTTTCTGCAACTAATAAAGTAATTATGGGAAATGGTTTTGTCCTACAATCTCAGGACATTTGCCATTTTGTCATTGTTTTGCAGGACACAACTGCCCAAAGGTGGACTGTCCCTCACAACGTGGGACAGGTGGTGACCCTACACATATCCGTTACTGTACCGTGGACCGGTGACCATCCCGACACGCGGATATGTATTGCTGCAGGTTAACATTTCCATGGCTGGCGTTACCTGCCCTGCCCACCCTCCAGGATGATCGGGTTGTCGGTCACTATGTTTAATATGTGGTGATTTCGTCTTACTTATCTGTGACCTTGCATCCCTGGGTTCCATATTACCCTGTTGTCCTTTCTATCTGTGTATGCGTACATATATTTCTACATGTGTACTGATATGTATTTCCGTATCTGTGTATGCAAATGCGTACATGTGTGGTCGACTTGCGGCGATAGTGGCAGCATATGGCTACGCCGTGTGCTGTTGAACGGCGTGCGTTGAGGTGTTGGCGTTCCATGCTCTGCTGACTATTGGGTGTGCAGTGTTTGGCGGTGCCTTTGTTGGAGTCACACATACGTCCGCATACGGTACACATTACGGGCGGACATGTTTGTGTGGCGTCCATTTTACTGTGTGTGCAGGTCAGGAGGTGTCAGTCCATGGGGCCTACACTGTCAAAGTATGTGCTATCGTTCCCTCTTTGCCAGGGCGTAGGCATATTGGGTACGCCTCTGTCTACCTACTGGGGCTGGCTCAGTGTGTCCGTGGCGCCGCCGCCCTGTGCCTGTGCTTGCCCTGGCAGTTGTGGCGGGCTTGGTGGCCCTCCGGCATTATGTCCCTGCAGCAGCTGTTTCCGCAGAATCATATTGTGTAGCATACAACATACTATGAATATGTGGGCACTTGTGCCTGGAGAGTACTGCAAGGCTCCACCGGATGTATCCAAGCACCGGAACTGTGATTTCAAGATCCCGAACACACGCTCTATGATTATTCTCGTTTGTGCGTGTGCCTCATTATGGCGTTCTTGCATGTGTGTGTGTGCATTTCTGATGGGTGTCATCAACCACGGCTCCAGTGCGTAGCCAGCATCCCCCACAAGGTGACCTTGTGTGATGTCCCCACTGGCGAATACCTGATACAGCTGTGAGGCATGCCAGATATGGGAGTCGTGGTAGCTTCCAGGGCTGCCAGCACACACATCCATGATAATGCCCTGCGCATTGCACGACCTGGCAATTGATGGAGGGGTATCCCTTGCGGTTTATGTAGCGTCTACCCTGCTCCCCAGGTGGTGACTTGATTTCTATGTGCGTACAGTCTATCGCACCCAGGACCTCCGGTATTGTGCCACACGGTGGAAGCGGCGCATATTGCTAGCCAACTCCTCCTGAGATGTGGGGAACTTTATGTGCTCATGGGCATGTGGTAACATGGCATCCAGGAACTGGTGTAGTACCCTGGATGCTGATGCCTGTGAGATGCCCATTATGTCCCGGTGGGCCTTTGAAAGGTACCTGTAGCCAGTATTCGCAAGCTCACACATACCTTTGTGTCCACTGGGATGGGCTCCCCTCTGTTGTCTCTTGTTCTCAGGCGCGCGGCACAGCTCCACTATTTGCTGTAACGTGTCCCTGTCCACCCTGTAGCTCTACTATCTCCAGGTCTCGCAGCCCCTGGTAGGTCACCCTTGGTCTGAACACTCTCCTTCTCCTGTGAGGCCCTACGGTAGTTGTCGGCACCACCCTCCGCAACTCCGTCTGTCTCTGCCACATACCTATGCATCACGGCCGGGCGGCACCCAGCATATACATGTTAAAAGTTCCCGTCTGTTTACACCCTACGGTGCGGCGTTTGGGAAATCGCTGTGTGTTGTGCATTCACATTTATTACTGTTGTGCTGTATACCCGGTGATGTCATTGGGTGTGTCTGTGCGGCCCTATCCATGGATTATTTCCGTGGTTTTACGCTTGCAGCTGCAACGGTACTGCCTGTAGTGTAACATTACAGTTGCCTGCATTGCCTTCGCCTGGCATCTTACATTACTGCATCCTGCACGCACATGGCATATGATGCATTTTATCTGCGGCCGCAGTTATGCTACCTCTGTACTTGGCTGTGCTATTTCGGTTCTTTGCTCTTTGCATTTCTACTACATCCCCTATTATCTTTGCTCTCATATGCCTCCCCTTTCCCGTTCTGCAGGAGTCTGCATGCAGACTTATCAGCTGCCGGCGTTTGCCCTTCCTGCATTGATTGGTGTTAATTGCTCGTTACGGATACATTTACACTGCTTCCGCATTTCCTCGTATTCTCCGCATTACCTTCCTATATCCCTGGTTGTTGCCGGTGAGGCCGTCACATGACTGGTTTCGGGAACGTAGTCGTCCTCGTGCACATGCATTTGTATGCGCATTCTGTACTGTCAGCGCATCTATTTCCTAACACGCCAGTCATGATGCTGTAATGTGCATTGTACAGCCCAGATTTGCTGTCCTCCAATATCCTTCCTCCTACAGTGGCACACCCCTGTGTGGTTGACATGTATCTCGTAGGCCACTCCTCGGTGTAGTACCGCTCGCCGTTTGCTCCATCCTTACGCTGGCCCCGTTTTTGCGATTCACTATTATCTGCCTCATTTGCATGGAATTGACTACTAATACCTGGTTACGGCGCCGGACACCGCCTCCACTCCTTGACAACCATTGCGCTGGGGTTGCAGCTTTACATACATACTATGGTGTGTGGTGGCTGTGCAGCTGATTTGTGTTCTAATGCTCTTTTCGGACATTATCATATTATTTCATTGCTTTACAACTTCTGTGCACACATCCCGGGGTCTGCTGTTCTTTCTACGTCGTGCCATTTATGTCATTATTTACATTTTGTGCATATTTTCTTTGGACATTCTCGGTGCCTTTCCACATTGGCATATTGCACCTATATGATACCTGACTTTGACAGCCTTCCGTTACTCCGGTATGTTTGGGTAAATGTAAACCGCTTTTTGGTTTACATTGCGCGTCTTTACGCTTCACGCCTGCGCCGTGGATCGCTATTGCCCTCATTTGCATGGTGCAATACCGCACACAGTGTGTTTTGCATAACGGTCCGGCGCACGCCGGTAGTGCACGTGGAATTCATTCATACCTGAATCGCTAAGCAGCCATATTTGGCGTTATAACGCCGACACTATGCTGGCGCCTGGCGCAAGGTTCATGAATCCCGGGGTATGACACAAGTCTAAAAGCAAATAAAATTTCTGTGTATTATCATTTGAACCTTCAACACGAACAGTAAGAGAAATACATCCTAAACTGAAGCAGGGAGCAAAATAAGGATTACAGATAACTAACAATCACTGGCGAGTCCATAAGGCAGTGTGAATCAATCAAGGGCTCCCTATTGAAATGTCAGCACTCAAAATACTGAGTGCCAACACCCAGAAAAAGAGATTGGAAATGCAGAAGTGCAGATCTTGAACTTCGCTCTTCTCAGCTAAATTTCTTCTTTGCATGGAGGCAAGCCCACTTGCACCTCCAAAATGAATTATATTAACTCTGAAATTGTGAAAGCTCACAGAAAATGAAACATTCTGAGAAATGACCATCTTGAACCTAGAATATGCAAGTGTCTTTTTTTTTTTTTTTTAGCCATTCAGTCTTCCGTGTTTTGGGACTTACTCTAGCAAGTTCCAACATTTCAAATGGTTACCTCACAAAAGTGCTAAAGACAGCATTTATGATATCACAACCATACTGAAACACATTACTGCGCTACTTTTTTTACAGTAATATATGTGTGTGTGTGTATATCTATATATCTATATCTATCTATATATATATATATATATATATATATATATATATATATATATATATATATATATATATATATATATCTATCTATATATATATATATATATATATATATATATATATATATATATATATATATATATATATATATATGGGTCTACTTTAGATGCCTGAACATGCAATTTACTGACACCCACTTTTCCGAGACTAAATGTCCGAAATTTGTGTTTACCGACATTTCGAATTACCGACTATGACATGCCCGACATCCTGAGTACATTATAATCATTATAAATATAATTTGCAGCAGATAGATATAAAATGACAGTATCCATTTAGGAATTCACTTATAGCAAGACATAATCATGGCAGACATCTCGGAAATTGGACCAGGAATTGTGGGAAAGATTTACAAACCGATATTGTCACAAAGGAGTAAAGAAATGCTACAACTTGAGGGCTATTTGTACCATTTAGAATGCAGTCAAGGAAACAAACGGTACTGGGGATGTAAGGAAAAGAAGTCCTGCAAATGCAAAGGCAGAGCTGTTACTGTATTAGTACCTGAAGGTGAGCAACTATTAAAATCTGTCCCACATCAGCATTCTGCTGATCCAGCTGAGGTAGAACGCTATTGTGTTTGCAATGACATAAATGTAAGGGCTAAGTACAGCAGGGACAACCCATGTTCAATAGTTGATGTGGCAATGGCATCAACATCACTTCAAGCAGTACAAAGTATACCAAGTAGAAAGGCACCCTTGCAAAGTATCGGTAGGGTACGAAGGCAACAGAATATACCTGAGCGATGCCATGAGATAACTTTAATGAGCATAAGTTGTAGTGACTACCCTTTAAGGTCGGGATCCTTTATTTCCAAGTGTATGGCTGATAAAAGCACTGATAGCGTAGTATACACGTTTACCACAGTGAATAATTTATATGATATGAGTACTGCTTCCATTGGGTTAATGGATGGAACCTTTTTCAATAAAGGAGTAACCTGTCGGCAACACTACAGCATTCATGGACTAGTCAAATGCGGTACTTACAATAAAGCTGTACCATTACTTTACACCATGATGAGTAGGAAATCATTAGGGTGTTACAATTTCCTATGGCACTGTGTCTTCTATTTGCTAAGCACAAATTGTTTCCAAGTTAATGTCCGTTTTATCCTATGTGATTTTGAAGTTGCGGCACTAAAGAGTATTAGGCTCAATGTTACAGGAGCTAAAAGTAAAGGTTGTCTTTTCCATTTTGCCCAAAATATCTGGCAAAAGGTCCAGTCTTTGGGATTAGCAGCAATCTATAATACAGATATGTCATTTCACTTGAGTGTATATGCTCTAGTAGCATTAGCGTTTTTGCATGAATCTGAGGTAGTGCCTACATTTGAAGAATTGAAAGTATGTTTTCCAGCTGAAGGGTGAGAATTGTTGAAATATTTTTCTGATTGGTACATTCATGGCAGACTGCGTAAATTTACAACTAGAATGTCAAGCTCAATTAGATTTCCACCTCTATTTCCTATTTCATTCTGGAACGTGTGTGAACTCAATGAACTACATTTGCCACAAACCCAGAATTCTGTCGAAGCATGGCATAGGCGCTTAAAATGTTTATTAGGATCCCGAGCAATTGATTTAAATACACTTATGCATGCTTTGTCTAGAGAGCAAGACAGAGTAGATGAGCTACAGGTCCGAATGGCAACTGGTTTTCCTCCGTCCCCTAAGAAATGGAAATTATTAAAGCGGCATGAGCAATTCGTCACTGTGCTGAATAATAGAAAGGAATACAGTGCCATACAATTTGTAAATAGCATTGCAAGGTTGTTAAAGATTTGAGATGTTTATTATTGCTAATGTGTATATAATCCACGTTTGACTGTATTGCTAAGGAGCAGAAAGTAGCAGAGCAATCTGAAATATTATTTGTTGTATTTGGAAGTGCTTACTGTAAGAAAATGGCAGCGTTTATGGCAGCGTTACAGAATGTTCATTTCATTTGAAAACAGCGGTTAATTTGTGTTGGATTGTGTTGGATTGCTTAACAAATAAGTGCAGAAAAGTATTAATTTGATGAAAAACTTCTTTCTGGATATAGCACATTGCTATGAAAGGTGTTTACTGGCTGATATGGTATTACTTTCCATGCGGGATTATTGTTCTCAAGGCGCACTAGTTTAATGAACGCCAGTAAAGTGCACGTCGGGCTAATGGGTAATCGGGCAACTGATTTGTCGGTCATTTGGGGTCGGTAAAGTAAGTGTCGGTAAATTGTACATTTGGGCATCTAAAGTAGACCTATATATATATATATATATATATATATATATATATATATATATATATATATATATATAGATAGATATGTGTATATATATATATATATATATATATATATATATATATATATATATATATATATATATATGGGATCCGAACGGCCGTTTCACTGAATGTGAGACGGCCAAGCACACTTTCACGACAGTGCTTTTTACTAAAAAAGCACTTTTTTGAAAGTGTGCTTAAATAAGGATGGAGATGTGAGGAAATGGCTGTTGTTGAGATCATAGCCCAGTGGGGATAAGGGGATATTCCCTTTTCCCCACTGTAGTGTGATCTTGGAATGAGAATATTAAAGTAAGGGGTGGGGGGCAGACCCCCCCCCACATGGTAAATTTGAGCATTGTGTTTTTTTTTTTTTTTAACACGCTTTAGGAAAAGTGCTTTTTCGGTGAAAAGCACTTTCGCTAAAGTGTGTTCGGCCGATGTGGTTTCGGTTGTTTGAGCTTTCTCTCAGTAGTACGAGATCCATATATATATATATATATATATATATATATATATATATATAAAACCTGTCTCGCATGTTATTGCGCCATTTCTGATTTCATTACAAATCATTTTTTTACAGTCTATTGTTTTATGACTATTACTAATGAATTGGCTAATATGAGCAGAAAAACTCAGAGCTGAATCTATCCATATACCAAGTGTCTTTAATTTAATCCACAATGTCATTCACTGTGCAAGATGTTAAATATTCACCCTTCGGTTTATGTCTCCCTAGTCTCTTATAGTTAGACTTGATTTAGATTAGATGTTTTGCACTCTAATTATTAACTCTGCATTCTCTGTATCAGGAAAGCATTCTAGCTGACTAAAAGGATGTTTAGGGTTTTGTAATGCTGGCAATTGTTTGAATAATCTATGTGGTTTCTAAAACTGTGAGTTTAGCTCTGCTGCACTGAACTTTGTAGTTTCAGTTTGAATTTTTTCTTCACCTCTGTGGCAGACTATCTGCTTTGTATGTAGAGGGAAACCACATGGCTTGATTATGATTGTTAGCTTATTGTGAGACTAAAAGAGACACAGCTGACTAATCCAGGCAATATTATTTCTGGACAATGTCTTTATTTATTTTATTTATTTAACCTTTGTTAACCGGGAAAGTCCGACTTGGAACAAAGCCAGTTTTCAGTGGAGACCTGGGGAGAAATGCTCTAACCGCATGTCTTTGTTTTCTGTTCACATCTGAATTTAACAAGATTGATTAGTAGCATTTCTGCCAGTTGCAAAAAATGGTATTTGTTTAACAAATAATGCTGATCTAAAACCATTAAATTGTACAACCAGTATATTTGTATTTTCAGGCCATATAGTATGAATACTAACACAAGTTAGTTCTTCACAATGTTACACTGTTATGAACTTTTGAACTGGTTAATACATAATTTCTGATGTGTATGAGATTGTGATAAAAACTTGGTTATTTAGTTAATGCTATACCTCACTACATCACAAGTAACAGTCTTGAGACTGGCAGTAAACAAAAAAGTAACTAGTCCCATCTAGCTTCATATAGAATATGCTGCTTATCCCCTAGTTATCATTTCTTTATAGATATGCACTATATATTTGCAATGTTTGATGAACAGATCGTCTTTTTAACTATACACTACTATTATACATTTGCATTATTTGCAAAACATTATCAGATTTGATACAGCCCATTTTAGTAATATAATCTACTTCGGGAAGTGCTAATTTACAACTATCCCTTACAAATCTGCATAATATTTAAATTTTACACCAAGCCATACCTCTTTCTCCTGATGTTTTCAACTTGATGGTACCTCACCTCACTACTCTTGGCCAAGGCTGTTTCAATGGGCATGTAGAGAAGGATGGCTTTCTACCATAATTTGTTTCTCTGTTGTACACCCTCTATAGAAGATAAACAAGCAGCTTAATTTATCATGCATAAATTATTTTTCTGCCTTCTCATCTCTTGTTCTAGGTAAAAATCTGTGTCAGCCCCCAACTATCAAGAAACCACATCTGTCCTTATTAATGTACATTGTGTCCAACTGTGAGGTCAGTAATCAAGCAAGGTACAAGAATGAAGGTTATCTGCACAGAGGATAAGCAAGAGTTTGCCTGCATTATCATCCCAGTATGTTAATGTTTTTTATTAAATAACTTTACTAATAATATTAAATCCTCTGTAATAATTTTATTGGCATTTGACCTATTAATATACAGACCACGATAGGTATGTACATGTGACTTGGGAAATAGTCAGCACCAGCCCCTTATCTCCACCAAGGACTCTGGCTCCAGTTTAATAGTTCCTTTTTCAAATACATTTTGATGGTTAATTACCATCTCATTAACAGTGCATCATCCCCCCAACTATCTCTCTAGTTTCCCTAGTTATGTAGCTGTAACATTTATGCTTCTTTGCTGCATAGAAAGAAACTACCTCTAACAATATTAAAATTAACCTTTAATTTTCAGAGTAGTACAAACATCACAATTAAAAGTTAATCTGATTAAAAGGATTTTCTGGAGTACACATATTAGCTAAGCACTTGCCTATTGTCAGGAATTTTTCTTGCATTGTTTTTTGGCCAAACTATAATACTGCCTAGTTCCATACTAGGACCATTGCTTTGTGGATGGCTTCACTTTAATGTGTACTGACAGTAATCCACTTACTCTACAACACATCACCTGAGTCATTTTCAGCATTTGAAAACTGGGTCAATAACTCCCAACTTTTATATAATAATAAAAAAACAACAAAAAAGCAAAAACAAAACAAAGCTGCTAATATTACCCCCAAAAAATGTTTACATACCTCAAACAAAATTTCTCAGTAACAGCTTCTGATAACACCCAAGTCATCCCTAAATACTAAACTATTAGGCATGACAGTTACTGATAACCTGAAATATGACTCTCGTGTGCAACAGGTTATCAAAAAAATAGGGACACTCTATAGAATAAAAATGACTTAACTGATTCATCCAAAAAACCTCTAGCCTCTACACTCATACATCCTACTTTCCTATATGGTTTCCCAGAACTTCTTAACCTTTAACCTTCCATACAAAATAGCTAAATTTGCTACTAACTCAAGTCACTTACACCCAGCTACTGCTAGTCCACAGATTATTATATAGACTACAACAAAGCAAAGCTCTACTTGGCTTACTGCATACATGCAACCCTGCTAGGCCATTTTGATCTGTAAAGTAAATGTTTCTCACTACCTATAAACCACATCTGCCAGCAGAAGCCTTTCTCTATTCTGGCTATGTAGTGCACTCCTGAAAATCTAGCCACATAACTCTTAAACATACTAGCAACCCTTCCACTTTCAAGGCCAGTCTAAAAAAATAACTGTCTGATACCTGGACCTACACAATTCTTAAATCAGATACATGACCATCTACTTAGTATAACTATCCCTGGGATTCAACAAACTTCCGTGAAAGGATAGCTTATTCCAGCATGGAAGGTACCATTCCCATATAGCATGGCAGCGCACCATGCATATTCATGAAGGTGTGCTGCCATGTTGTAATACAGACAGTTCTGTGTATGACTGCAGGAGGTGTGTCTGAGAGCAGTGCTGTCACAATACATGCCCCCTGCACACCAGAATTGCCATACAGCAATTTAAAAAGAGTGAGAGATCGCTCGTCACACCTCTCAACCTGTTAGAGTAAGAAATCTGGAGAAAGGGGGACAACTTTTAAATATTGCTAGCACAAACTTAGAAAGTTGATAGAATAACAGGTTTTGCATTAGCATAAATCATCCGAAGGGTATGAAGTCTAAAACACACACCTCCCAACCCGTTAGAGTAAGCCAAAAATTAAATTAAAAAATTAAAGGTTTTAATTTATTTTTTTTATTAGTCCGGAATAAAGTTTAAGTATAGCTGCGTGGGTTTGCCCATTGCACACCTATGCATAGCAGCATTTAAACTTCAAAAGAAGTTAAGTAGAACTATACAGAGAAAAGAAAGTGAAACTGGAATAACGTAGTGGTTAGACCATTCTCCTACCATGCAGTCAGGCATATTTCGAGCCCTATAGCAGGCCATACATTTTCATATGTGAAACATATCCAAAATGTATTTTTAATAAATAGGTAGTAAATATATTATGTGTATATTAACCAGGGTAGTGTAGCAGCTCCAAATGTGAGGTGTCACTAAAATTAAAAGTTTAAACAATATTTAGCATAGCCAAGTGGATTTGCACACTGGTAAGCAAGACTTAGCATTTACCCTATTAAGCAATGGGCAGCCTTGCTAAGTGTGTATGCCCGGTGCTTAGCTTAGCTCAGCAGTTTCAAAACTGTCCAGTCACGGTACAGGGCAGGAAAATAGCCATATTTAAACCTTGCAGGTGGGAATATAGCTCATAACTTATTGTACCTCCCCACTGTAGGCAGAATGGCAGGCATTGGTGAAGGCATGCCCTTTAGGGTGCAGCACTGGGGCATACAGGAGTCCAAGGTCATGGTAGGACTCCTTGTAAAGAACCATGAAGTAAGACTGCTGCAGGACCAGTACCAGGGTTCCCAATACAAAGTCAAAGCCTGTGTAAGTCTCGCCCATGATCTCACCAGTGCCACTGGTATCCCTTGCACTGGTGAGCAGGTCCAGCACTACTATGCCAACTTGAAGCAGAGGAATAGAGAGCTTTTGGAACAGAGGGTCCAAGAAGCAAGATAGAGGGGTTATGTCCCGGCAGTGTGTAAGTCTTCTTCTTCTTTGGGCTTTTCCCGGTTAGGGGATGCCACAGCAGATCACCTGTCTGCTCATGATTGGCAGTGGAGTTTTACGGTGTCGAGTTGCCAGCCCAGCGCCCAACCTTCCGCAGAAGGCACACACATGCACACACTCACACCTAGGGCCAATTTACAGTGTCCAATCCACCTACAGCATGTCTTTGGGATGTAGGAGGAAACCAGAGCACCCAGAGGAAACCCACACGACCACAGGGAGGACATGCAGACTCCACATAGAAGGCACCCCAGCCGAGAATCAAACCTCTTGCTGTGAGGTGGCAATGCTAACCACTGCACCACCGTGGCTGCCCCCGGCAGTGTGTAAGTATTCATAGCAATAACTGTTTACCAAAGCCCAGCCTGCATATGCGATGGATAGGTATGCATAAATGTTTCTCTATTTCCATTAAATCTCCAGCTGAGTGAGTTGCAAACCAGGAAGCCCATGCCAGTAGGTTGCAAATGCTGCATCGCGAGGCTGGTGAGTAGCAATCTAGCTTGTACTATACATACCAAATAAATATAAAGGAGTAGAATGTCACCTGGCATTAAAACTGGGTATGGTTTAAACCGAATAAAATGGCAATATTACAGTAATAGTCTCATACAGATTATATATTAATAAAATGTAATTGCCTGTGAATAAAAATCTAAACCCTGGACTGGTTGTGTTTACTCTGGTTTGTTATGATTTGAAATGTGTACAGGTTATGCATAGCAACTATAGCTCTGAAAGCATTAAACAATCAAGTATCATCTGACAAAGTTAGTGCCTCTATAACACATGAGACTAACTGATATTACAAATGTCATGCACCAAGATGTGATATCTGAATAGTAATGTTGTGTTAACCACTGTTTTCCACAATGTGTTATGTGAACAGGTATGTAATGTTGTAAATGCAATCTCAGATTGTACAACAAAGAGACGATGAGAAAGAAATCATTCAAAGAAAAGACAGCAGTGTCTCAATAGCTCCCTATGCTGAAACACACACTTGTCATATTTTTAGCAGAAACAACTACAGTTCGACTCCCGGGAGTGGTAGCAAGCTGTATGAATAATTTCAACTAGGATTTTGTGAAAATGTGTAGAAAGATGTAGTAGTAACAGTATTAACAGACATTCCCTCCACGGGTCTCCCAGGTAAGATAAGGTATAAAGTAGCTATAAGAAGGCTGTAGTTATACTGTGTACAAACATACCACTGCACAACCCAAGGCCATAGTTGTTGTAATAATACCTGTAGAGTAATGAGGAGTGCAATGATCATTAAAGCTATAACCATAGCAACAATCTACATTTGTTAACTGACATCTCCCTCTCTCTCCCCACCTTATCTTCAACAATAATCTAAACACATAAATGAACGGGTATGTTTTCCACCAAACCTACTGTTGGGACATGTGTCCTGGTGTTCTAAAAATGATGAAATGTATTCCAATTAATGTTCTCTGTTCAAATACCATCATTGGTGGCCTGTTGCTCTCAATGTAACCTGCATGCTGGTGTAATTCCCACTGTGGTTCCATACATACATGTGTGCTGTTTGATATGAAAATGTTCCAAATGTTTTATATTGGGTTAATGGGAATACTCATGCATGCTGTTATAACTAATCCTGGAACGTGTTAACCATTACTAACCAACATATGTTCTAAATCTGCAACACCATAGCACATCAGGGAGGGCCGATCCCAGTCGATCTGCCTCTCCCGCCTCATCTGGCCAAAGCACTGGGCCCAAGCATGTCTGGGACCCAACCCAGGACCTCCTCATATGCTGGTCCTGCATCACCTTTGTGTGGTACCACCTCATGGGATGGGGCTGGCCCCCCACATGCAGGCACAGACAGGATCCTGTCACCTGAAGCCAGATCCGGGGTCTGGTGCATAGGGAGCTCTGCAAGGAATTTGGAGATCTGCTACACCAGCTTGTGGGCTGCATGGCATATTTAGAGAGTCAGCCTGCCCCTCTTGCTCAGCCCCAGCACAGCCACCTTTGGGGCCATGAAGGTGCAGTGGTGACGGTGACTGCCCATGGGTGGGGATCTCAGTCCCACTGTATAATTTTAGGGCTTGTGGGCTTCTGATTACCAAACAACCCTCCCTGTTGAAGGTGTTTACCCCCAACATGTGTCATATACCACCTCTGTATGCTGTCTTGTCTGTCTTGCCTGTCTTTCTACCCAACCTACCTCCCCAAATATACCTACTATCCTTCCTCAACATCCCACTTTCACCTTAAAAAAGGCAGTCTGTTCCCCAAAACAATTTTGCCCCATACATAGCTGTCCATTTCACCCATGTGTCCACTGGACACATGTAACCTGGTTTAATTGGCTTCAAAACACATTATTGTTGTCCTCACCCCTCTCTCAGGGGTTAGAGTGTCAAAATATATCTCCAAATTCAGTATATATGCACAGCTGCTGCTGTTGAAGAAATGGACAACTATGGACCTTCCCTACATCCGTCCTGCACATCCCTAGCTACTTTCCCTATTCTTTTTCCCTCTGTGTGCCCCCTTTTTCACTACTTTCCTATCACCCCTTTTTTTCTTTTCTTTTAAAGAAATTAGCATGGGGGTAAGCAGGACTAAGCTGTTTTAAGCAGTAGTAAGCAGGATTAAGCCTGTTTTCATGGCGCTAAGCAATGTCTACACAGATGAAGCACTTCTAAGGCTAACTGTCTTTAAGCATATTTAACCGGAAATTAGTATTGCTTACTGTCGCACAAACCCATGAAAACCCACTTACAACTGCATAAAAGTGCCTTAATCACTCTGTACCCAAAAGCCCTTGTTCTGCCCAGCAACAAAATAATCAGCCCTTGCAAGACCTGAACCCAGGACCCTGCACACCATATCACAGCAATTTACCACTAAGTCATCTGAGCTGTAGCTAGATCTGATGTTTTTTTTCAAACATATCATGCAGCACAGTCATTCAACAGTAGGGAAAATGTATTTATATATGCATATGTATATATATATATATATATATATATATATATATATATATATATATATATATATATATATATACATACATATCACAGCAATTTACCACTAAGTCATCTGAGCTGTAGCTAGATCTGATGTTTTTTTTCAAACATATCATGCAGCACAGTCATTCAACAGTAGGGAAAATGTATTTATATATGCATATGTATATATATATATATATATATATATATATATATATATATATATATACATACATATATATATATATATATATATATATATATATATATATATAAATATATATATATATATATATATGTGTGTGTGTGTGTGTGTGTGTGTGTGTGTGTAGTGCAGTCGGACATCAGATCCACACTCTGAACCTCTTACTGCAACAAATCTGACCAAAGGCTCTGTAAATGGGGGCGAAGTGGCCCAGACTAGGTACCTCTTGAAATTATTGCCCTTATCCCTCCCTCCACAGCAGAACTGTTCTGGCTTGCAACAAAATAATAAGGCCTGCCAAGTCCTGGACCCAGGGCTTTGTAAACTATGACCAAAGCAATGTACCATAACACCATCTGAACCCTACAAGATAGTGATGACATTCCAAGCAAATAGGTTAATACAGTCATCCAACAGCAGGGAAAGGAGTCTTTAGAATCAGTCAGGTAGTCTATATATACATGTATATATATGTATGGAGATGGATATATGTGGAGAAATCTATACACGATATATATATATATATATATATATATATATATATATATATATAGAAGAGAGAGAGAGATACATCCACATTTATATCCACATATATGCATACATACACACACACACACACAGACATATATATATATATATATATATATATATATATATATATATATATATGTATATATAGAAAAGAGAATAAATACATACATATAAATATAAATATATGTATATATATATAAATGTACAGAAATATATGACAGCTACAAAGACATGCAATCAGAGGGTCATGTTGCTGCACACTTGAATTATAATTCTGAAAATGCACTCACTGGAAGTATTCCTTAAAATGGGGAACAGTGACATCTGTGCTGTAACAGGGACCTGTTTAAAGGCAGCAGGATGCATCCCTGCAGTACCAGCATATAATTCATTCCACAGCATTTGGCTGCAGAACATGGACTGAAGCTCCAAATGTGGTGGTATTTTCATATTCATAAGGGATGCACACATCTCTAGAGTAGTAGACCAACATTATGCATTACAGATCCTGAAGGTGTAGCTGACTTTGGGTAAGACAGTGGTTCCGGTTGTAGCCTGCTATAGGTCTCCATGCATGTCCCAAGACTCACACTCCATGTCCATAAATATCCTGGAGAATATTAGTGCCAACCTAACACTATCAAACTGGTTTACTTCAGTTACCCCACCATTAACTGGGAAAGATACTCATGTACCAATGCACATGCCCATCACATCAACCTGGTCCTTCCTAATATGGGCAATGGTTGCTCTACACCAATAGCCAACCCCTCCACTGTTATATCAAAACAGAAATTAATCATCTTAGGAAATCCACAGCCCTTCTACCCCCCCCCTGCATAGGTAACCACCATGAAAAGCCTTTCCAAAGCTAATTATGGCCTCATAAAATCAGAGGTGGCTAACCTCACAGCAGCCATGCAAATGGAGACTAGTCACATGACAGCTGAATCAAACAACAATGCACTATGAACACATACACAAATGCATGGATACCACCTTACCCAATACAACCAGGACCCTCACCTACAAAACAAGGAAGCTAATCTGGTGGTCCCCTACCATAAAGAAACTTTACAACAGAAGGAGGGAACCGATATGGAATAACGTGAAGTCCCAAGAGGGGACATAAACCTTTAGCCTCAATGAAAAGTTGAGATCCCTCATCAAGTACTAGAAGGTTAGCTGTGGGAACAGAATTGGAGCACATAGTAAAGACAACCACAAGGCCTCATACAGTTATGTAAATAATCTCCATGGCAATACCAAGATTTGTTCTGTGCTACTAGACAATGGTACCTACCAGTCTGCGCTAACAAATAATGCCAGTATACTGGCTGGCATCTTGAGTGCAAACATTACCCCTCACCCCTCCAAAGCACCAATCACAATACCAGTACAACTCCAAGCACCCAGTATTACTGCACCACAAGTTAAACCACCACTGTCCAAGGCCAAAAATACAGCTTCTATGGAATCTGATAATATCCCTGGGTGTATTCTAGGGTTCCTATTAAATGATCAAAGATGCATTCTTTTGAATGCGTCTTGATCAAACTTTGAAAGCACGAAAAGGCAAAATAGCGAAATGGCATATAAGTGAATTCTTTCCCTGGGAAAGAAATCGCTTGGTCGCTTCTGTTACTTTACCATTTTCATCACTGTAGTGTAATCTCGGAGTTGCCATATTTAAGTAGGGAAGGTGTGGGAAAACAGCTCCCCACATTGGGGGGATGGTGAAGCCCCCCACTTTATGTAATGTTTTATAATTTTTTTTTTGTGGAACAGAGATTTTTTTCCCTTTGAAAAAAATCACTGTTCTAAGCACACAAGATTGTAAGCTTTCACTTACATGGGCTTGATAAATCATCATTCGCTTTTTTAAGTGTTTGATGATTTAATATAGACCCTGTGCTCTACATGACTTACAGAGTGACCTGGCACCTTACCTCTGTGCCCTGTTCAAGCACAGCCTCATTTGAGGCTTTGTCCCTACTGAATTGTGCACTGCTACAGTCACCCCTCTCCACAACAAGGTGTGACTACAGACCCTGGGAAATGCTGCCCAACTGCCTGACATGTCTGTTATGCGAAGCTATGGAATGCATCATCAAGCACCTAATAAACAGGGATATGGAAATCTGCAGACTGAGGATCCCACACAGTTTACTTTTGTGAAGGGTAGGTCATACCTGCTCATTCAACCTAGTCAACTTCTTGGAGGCAGTCACCTCAGCTGTGGATGAAGGCAAGGTGATACATGCAGCCTACATTGATTTGGCCAAAGTCTGTCATAATATTCTCCACTCACTAAGCTTGGATCAACCCCTATATAACTAGTTGGGAACAGAGGCGCAAACACAGGGGTAGATTGAACATACTGCTGTCATACATTGAGACAGTTGCAGATGTCACTGGGTTTGTTGTAACATCCTTTATGAGGAAAATGACATTGGTAATACCAATAGATGTGAGTATGTACTGACTGCATTTCCCAAATTCCACAACTGATTTACCAAGGACACCAACTGTCTGGTGAACACACAAAACATAACAGGCAAACATGGCCGGTCTGTGGACACTGTGCCAGTGGAGAGGTATGTCAGAGACATATCACTGTGAGACGTGACGTCACACACTAAATGCATGTCCACACAAACCCTGTCAAGCTATCAATCCACCATGTGTATAATAGCACTGATGACATAGAATCTCTTCACAAATCTGGGTATATGTCCCCCATGTTGGTTGGCTGTCGCCACATGTCCTTTCCTGTGATGTATTGCCAACCACTGTATGTGAATCTGTAGGCCACCATCTCTGTAATGTCCCTCACACAGGCAAGGAAATGCGGCAAGGCTCACATTAAGGAATGTCCCATAAGTTGGAACTAGCAGCAGTA